>NC_088103.1:38814403-39019403 GCF_036370855.1 Dromaius novaehollandiae | reverse complement strand
ATGCCAAAGGAAATGTGGGGCTGCACCAAGACTAATCCCAGGGCAACTTATTTGTTAGGGCCACCAGTGGGGCTGGTGGGCTCTGCTCTGGGTCCTGGCTGACCTTAGGGTTAGGCCTAGGGTTAGGGTTAGGGCTAGGTTTAGGGTTAGGGTTAAGAGAGAGAGAAAGCGTAGAGCCCCATGTGGAGTGGGGCTGCAAAGGGCATGCCAAAGGAAATGTGGGGCTGCACCAAGAATGCTCCCAGGAGAACTTTTGGGTTAGGGCCAGCAATGGGACTGGTGGGCTCTGCTCTGGGTCCTGGCTGACCTTAGGGTTAGGGCCCGGGTGAGGGTTAGGGCTAGGTTTAGGGTTAGGATTAAGAGAGAGAGAAAGCGTAGAGCCCCATGTGGAGTGAGGCTGCAAAGGGCATGCCAAAGGAAATGTGGGGCTGCACCAAGACGGCTCCCAGGAGAACTTTTGGGTTAGGGCCAGCAATGGGACTGGTGGCCTCTGCTGCAGGCCCCAGCTGACCTTAGGGTTAGGGCTAGGGTTAGGGCTAGGGTTAGGGCTAGGGTTAGGAGAGAGAGAAAGCATAGAGCCCCATGTGGAGTGGGGCTGCAAAGGGCATGCCAAAGGAAATGTGGGGCTGCACCAAGACTGCTCCCAGGGCAACTTCTTTGTTAGGGCCACCAGTGGGGCTGGTGGGCTCTGCTCTGGGCCCTGGCTGAACTTAGGGTTAGGGCTAGGTTTAGGGTTAGGGTTAGGAGAGAGAGAAAGTGTGGAGCCCCATGTGGAGTGGGGCTGCAAAGGGCATGCCAAAGGAAATGTGGGGCTGCACCAAGACGGCTCCCAGGAGAACTTTTTGGTTAGGGCCAGCAATGGGCCTGGTGGGCTCTGCTCTGGGCTCGGGCTGACCTTAGGGCTAGGGCTAGGGCTAGGGTTAGGGTTAGGGTTAGGGTTAGGGTTAGGGTTAGGGTTAGGAGAGAGAGAAAGCATAGAGCCCCATGTGGAGTGGGGCTGCAAAGGGCATGCCAAAGGAAATGTGGGGCTGCACCAAGACTGCTCCCAGGGCAACTTCTCTGTTAGGAGCAGCGATGGGCCTGGTGGGCTCTGCTCTGGGCTCGGGCTGACCTTAGGGCTAGGGCTAGGGCTAGGGTGAGGGTTAGGAGAGAGAGAAAGCGTAGAGCCCCATGTGGAGTGGGGCTGCAAAGGGCATGCCAAAGGAAATGTGGGGCTGCACCAAGACTAATCCCAGGGCAACTTATTTGTTAGGGCCACCAGTGGGGCTGGTGGGCTCTGCTCTGGGCCCTGGCTGACCTTCGGGTTAGGGCTAGGGTGAGGGTTAGGGCTAGGTTTAGGGTTAGAATTAAGAGAGAGAGAAAGCGTAGAGCCCCATGTGGAGTGAGGCTGCAAAGGGCATGCCAAAGGAAATGTGGGGCTGCACCAAGACTGCTCCCAGGAGAACTTTTTGGTTCGGGCCAGCAATGGGACTGGTGGGCTCTGCTCTGGGCTCGGGCTGACCTTAGGGCTAGGGCTAGGGTTAGGGTTAGGGTTAGGGTTAGGGTTAGGGTTAGGAGAGAGAGAAAGCGTAGAGCCCCATGTGGAGTGGGGCTGCAAAGGGCATGCCAAAGTAAATGTGGGGCTGCACCAAGACTGCTCCCAGGGCAACTTCTTTGTTAGGGCCACCAATGGGCCTGGTGGGCTCTGCTCTGGGCCCTGGCTGAACTTAGGGTTAGGGCTAGGTTTAGGGTGAGGGTTAGGAGAGAGGGAAAGCATAGAGCCCCATGTGGAGGGAGGCTGCAAAGGCCATGCCAAAGGAAATGTGGGGCTGCACCAAGACGGCTCCCAGGGCAACTTCTCTGTTAGGAGCAGCAATGGGCCTGGTGGGCTCTGCTCTGGGCTCGGGCTGACCTTAGGGCTAGGGCTAGGGCTAGGGTTAGGGTTAGGGTTAGGGTTAAGGTTAGGGTTAGGGATAAGAGAGAGAGAAAGCATAGAGCCCCATGTGGAGTGGGGCTGCAAGGGGCATGCCAAAGGAAATGTGGGGCTGCACCAAGACTGCTCCCAGGGCAACTTCTTTGTTAGGGCCACCAATGGGGCTGGTGGGATCTGGTCTGGGCCCCGATTGACCTTAGGGCTAGGGCTAGGGCTAGGGCTAGGGTTAGGAGAGAGAGAAAGCGTAGAGCCCCATGTGGAGTGGGGCTGCAAAGGGCATGCCAAAGGAAATGTGGGGCTGCACCAAGACGGCTCCCAGGAGAACTTTTTGGTTAGGGCCAGCAATGGGACTGGTGGGCTCTGCTCTGGGCTCGGGCTGACCTTAGGACTAGGGCTAGGCTTAGGGTTAGGGCTAGGGTTAGGGTTAGGGTTAGGGCTAGGGTTAGGGTTAGGGTTAGGAGAGAGAGAAAGCATAGAGCCCCATGTGGAGTGGGGCTGCAAAGGGCATGCCAAAGGAAATGTGGGGCTGCACCAAGACTAATCCCAGGGCAACTTATTTGTTAGGGCCACCAGTGGGGCTGGTGGGCTCTGCTCTGGGTCCTGGCTGACCTTAGGGTTAGGCCTAGGGTTAGGGTTAGGGCTAGGTTTAGGGTTAGGGTTAAGAGAGAGAGAAAGCGTAGAGCCCCATGTGGAGTGGGGCTGCAAAGGGCATGCTAAAGGAAATGTGGGGCTGCACCAAGAATGCTCCCAGGAGAACTTTTGGGTTAGGGCCAGCAATGGGACTGGTGGCCTCTGCTGCAGGCCCCAGCTGACCTTAGGGTTAGGGCTAGGGTTAGGGTTAAGCTTAGGGTTAGGGTTAGGAGAGAGAGAAAGCATAGAGCCCCATGTGGAGTGGGGCTGCAAAGGGCATGCCAAAGGAAATGTGGGGCTGCACCAAGACTGCTCCCAGGGCAACTTCTTTGTTAGGGCCACCAGTGGGGCTGGTGGGCTCTACTCTGGGCCCTGGCTGAACTTAGGGTTAGGGCTAGGTTTAGGGTTAGGGTTAGGAGAGAGAGAAAGTGTGGAGCCCCATGTGGAGTGAGGCTGCAAAGGGCATGCCAAAGGAAATGTGGGGCTGCACCAAGACTGCTCCCAGGGCAACTTCTTTGTTAGGGCCACCAATGGGGCTGGTGGGATCTGGTCCGGGCCCCGATTGACCTTAGGGCTAGGGCTAGGGTTAGGGCTAGGGTTAGGAGAGAGAGAAAGCGTAGAGCCCCATGTGGAGTGGGGCTGCAAAGGGCATGCCAAAGGAAATGTGGGGCTGCACCAAGACTAATCCCAGGGCAAATTCTCTGTTAGGGCCACCAGTGGGGCTGGTGGGCTCTGCTCTGGGCCCCGGCTGACCTTAGGGGTAGATCTAGGGTTAGGGTTAGGAGAGAGAGAAAGCGTAGAGCCCCATGTGGAGTGGGGCTGCAAAGGGCATGCCAAAGGAAATGTGGGGCTGCACCAAGACTGCTCCCAGGGCAACTTCTTTGTTAGGGCCACTAGCGGGGCTGGTGGGCTCTGCTCCGGGCTCTGGCTGACCTTCGGGTTAGGGCTAGGCTTAGGGTTAGGGCTAGGGTTAGGGTTAGGGCTAGGGTTAGGAGAGAGAGAAAGTGTAGAGCCCCATGTGGAGTGAGGCTGCAAAGGGCATGCCAAAGGAAATGTGGGGCTGCACCAAGACTGCTCCCAGGAGAACTTTTTGGTTAGGGCCAGCAATGGGACTGGTGGGCTCTGCTCTGGGCTCGGGCTGACCTTAGGGCTAGGGCCCGGGTGAGGGTTAGGGCTAGGGTTAGGGTTAGGAGAGAGGGAAAGCATAGAGCCCCATGTGGAGTGGGGCTGCAAAGGGCATGCCAAAGGAAATATGGGGCTGCACCAAGACTAATCCCAGGGCAAATTCTCTGTTAGGGCCACCAGTGGGGCTGGTGGGCTCTGCTCTGGGCTCGGGCTGACCTTAGGGCTAGGGCCCGGGTGAGGGTTAGGGCTAGGGTTAGGGTTAGGAGAGAGGGAAAGCATAGAGCCCCATGTGGAGTGGGGCTGCAAAGGGCATGCCAAAGGAAATATGGGGCTGCACCAAGACGGCTCCCAGGGCAACTTCTCTGTTAGGAGCAGCGATGGGCCTGGTGGGCTCTGCTCTGGGCTCGGGCTGACCTTAGGGCTAGGGCTAGGGCTAGGGCTAGGGTTAGGGTTAGGGTTAGGGTTAGGGTTAGGGTTAGGGTTAGGAGAGAGAGAAAGCATAGAGCCCCATGTGGAGTGGGGCTGCAAAGGGCATGCCAAAGGAAATGTGGGGCTGCACCAAGACTGCTCCCAGGGCAACTTCTCTGTTAGGAGCAGCGATGGGCCTGGTGGGCTCTGCTCTGGGCTCGGGCTGACCTTAGGGCTAGGGCTAGGGCTAGGGTGAGGGTTAGGAGAGAGAGAAAGCGTAGAGCCCCATGTGGAGTGGGGCTGCAAAGGGCATGCCAAAGGAAATGTGGGGCTGCACCAAGACTGCTCCCAGGGCAATTTCTTTGTTAGGGCCACCAGTGGGGCTGGTGGGCTCTGCTCTGGGCTCTGGCTGAACTTAGGGTTAGGGCTAGGTTTAGGGTTAGGGTTAGGAGAGAGGGAAAGCATAGAGCCCCATGTGGAGGGAGGCTGCAAAGGGCATGCCAAAGGAAATGTGGGGCTGCACCAAGACGGCTCCCAGGGCAACTTCTCTGTTAGGAGCAGCGATGGGCCTGGTGGGCTCTGCTCTGGGCTCGGGCTGACCTTAGGGTTAGGGCTAGGGCTAGGGTGAGGGTTAGGGTTAGGGTTAGGAGAGAGAGAAAGTGTGGAGCCCCATGTGGAGTGGGGCTGCAAAGGGCATGCCAAAGGAAATGTGGGGCTGCACCAAGACTGCTCCCAGGGCAACTTCTTTGTTAGGGCCACCAATGGGGCTGGTGGGATCTGGTCCGGGCCCCGATTGACCTTAGGGCTAGGGCTAGGGCTAGGGCTAGGGTTAGGAGAGAGAGAAAGCGTAGAGCCCCATGTGGAGTGGGGCTGCAAAGGGCATGCCAAAGGAAATGTGGGGCTGCACCAAGACTAATCCCAGGGCAAATTCTCTGTTAGGGCCACCAGTGGGGCTGGTGGGCTCTGCTCTGGGCCCCGGCTGAGCTTAGGGGTAGATCTAGGGTTAGGGTTAGGAGAGAGAGAAAGCGTAGAGCCCCATGTGGAGTGGGGCTGCAAAGGGCATGCCAAAGGAAATGTGGGGCTGCACCAAGACGGCTCCCAGGAGAACTTCTCTGTTAGGGCCACTAGCGGGGCTGGTGGGCTCTGCTCTGGGCTCGGGCTGACCTTAGGGTTAGGGCTAGGCTTAGGGTTAGGGCTAGGGTTAGGGTTAGGTTTAGGGTTAGGAGAGAGAGAAAGTGTAGAGCCCCATGTGGAGTGGGGCTGCAAAGGGCATGCCAAAGGAAATGTGGGGCTGCACCAAGACTAATCCCAGGGCAAATTCTTTGTTAGGGCCAGCAGTGGGGCTGGTGGGCTCTGCTCTGGGCCCTGGCTGACCTTAGGGTTAGGGCCCGGGTGAGGGTTAGGGCTAGGTTTAGGGTTAGGATTAAGAGAGAGAGAAAGCGTAGAGCCCCATGTGGAGTGAGGCTGCAAAGGGCATGCCAAAGGAAATGTGGGGCTGCACCAAGACGGCTCCCAGGAGAACTTTTTGGTTAGGGCCAGCAATGGGCCTGGTGGGCTCTGCTCTGGGCTCGGGCTGACCTTAGGGCTAGGGCCCGGGTGAGGGTTAGGCCTAGGGTTAGGGTTAGGAGAGAGGGAAAGCATAGAGCCCCATGTGGAGTGGGGCTGCAAAGGGCATGCCAAAGGAAATATGGGGCTGCACCAAGACGGCTCCCAGGGCAACTTCTCTGTTAGGAGCAGCGATGGGCCTGGTGGGCTCTGCTCTGGGCTCGGGCTGACCTTAGGGCTAGGGCTAGGGCTAGGGTTAGGGTTAGGGTTAGGGTTAGGGTTAGGGTTAAGAGAGAGAGAAAGCGTAGAGCCCCATGTGGAGTGGGGCTGCAAAGGGCATGCCAAAGGAAATGTGGGGCTGCACCAAGACTAATCCCAGGGCAATTTCTTTGTTAGGGCCACCAGTGGGGCTGGTGGGCTCTGCTCTGGGTCCTGGCTGACCTTAGGGTTAGGGCCCGGGTGAGGGTTAGGGCTAGGTTTAGGGTTAGGATTAAGAGAGAGAGAAAGCGTAGAGCCCCATGTGGAGTGAGGCTGCAAAGGGCATGCCAAAGGAAATGTGGGGCTGCACCAAGACTAATCCCAGGAGAACTTTTGGGTTAGGGCCAGCAATGGGACTGGTGGCCTCTGCTGCAGGCCCCAGCTGACCTTAGGGTTAGGGCTAGGGTTAGGGTTAAGCTTAGGGTTAGGGTTAGGAGAGAGAGAAAGCATAGAGCCCCATGTGGAGTGAGGCTGCAAAGGGCATGCCAAAGGAAATGTGGGGCTGCACCAAGACTAATCCCAGGAGAACTTTCGGGTTAGGGCCAGCAATGGGCCTGGTGGGCTCTGCTCTGGGCTCGGGCTGACCTTAGGGCTAGGGCTAGGGCTAGGGTGAGGGTTAGGGTTAGGGTTAGGGTTAGGAGAGAGAGAAAGCGTAGAGCCCCATGTGGAGTGGGGCTGCAAAGGGCATGCCAAAACAAATGTGGGGCTGCACCAAGACTGTTCCCAGGGCAACTTCTTTGTTAGGGCCACCAGTGGGGCTGGTGGGCTCTGCTCTGGGCCCTGGCTGAACTTAGGGTTAGGGCTAGGTTTAGGGTTAGGGTTAAGAGAAAGAGAAAGCGTAGAGCCCCATGTGGAGTGAGGCTGCAAAGGGCATGCCAAAGGAAATGTGGGGCTGCACCAAGACGGCTCCCAGGAGAACTTTTGGGTTAGGGCCAGCAATGGGACTGGTGGCCTCTGCTGCAGGCCCCAGCTGACCTTAGGGTTAGGGCTAGGGTTAGGGTTAGGGCTAGGGTTAGGGTTAGGGTTAGGAGAGAGAGAAAGCATAGAGCCCCATGTGGAGTGGGGCTGCAAAGGGCATGCCAAAGGAAATGTGGGGCTGCACCAAGACTAATCCCAGGGCAAATTCTTTGTTAGGGCCACCAGTGGGGCTGGTGGGCTCTGCTGCAGGCCCCAGCTGACCTTAGGGCTAGGGCTAGGGTGAGGGTTAGGGCTAGGGCTAGGGTTAGGAGAGAGGGAAAGCATAGAGCCCCATGTGGAGGGAGGCTGCAAAGGGCATGCCAAAGGAAATGTGGGGCTGCACCAAGACGGCTCCCAGGGCAACTTCTCTGTTAGGAGCAGCGATGGGCCTGGTGGGCTCTGCTCTGGGCTCGGGCTGACCTTAGGGCTAGGGCTAGGGCTAGGGTGAGGGTTAGGGTTAGGGTTAGGAGAGAGAGAAAGTGTGGAGCCCCATGTGGAGTGGGGCTGCAAAGGGCATGCCAAAGGAAATGTGGGGCTGCACCAAGACTGCTCCCAGGGCAACTTCTTTGTTAGGGCTACCAATGGGGCTGGTGGGATCTGGTCCGGGCCCCGATTGACCTTAGGGCTAGGGCTAGGGCTAGGGCTAGGGTTAGGAGAGAGAGAAAGCGTAGAGCCCCATGTGGAGTGGGGCTGCAAAGGGCATGCCAAAGGAAATGTGGGGCTGCACCAAGACTAATCCCAGGACAAATTCTCTGTTAGGGCCACCAGTGGGGCTGGTGGGCTCTGCTCTGGGCCCCGGCTGACCTTAGGGGTAGATCTAGGGTTAGGGTTAGGAGAGAGAGAAAGCGTGGAGCCCCATGTGGAGTGGGGCTGCAAAGGGCATGCCAAAGGAAATGTGGGGCTGCACCAAGACTGCTCCCAGGACAACTTCTTTGTTAGGGCCACTAGTGGGGCTGGTGGGCTCTGCTCCGGGCTCGGGCTGACCTTCGGGTTAGGGCTAGGCTTAGGGTTAGGGCTAGGGTTAGGGTTAGGGTTAGGGTTAGGAGAGCGAGAAAGTGTAGAGCCCCATGTGGAATGGGGCTGCAAAGGGCATGCCAAAACAAATGTGGGGCTGCACCAAGACTGCTCCCAGGAGAATTTTTTGGTTAGGGCCAGCAATGGGACTGGTGGGCTCTGCTCTGGGCTCGGGCTGACCTTAGGGCTAGGGTTAGGGCTAGGGTTAGGGTTAGGAGAGAGGGAAAGCATAGAGCCCCATGTGGAGGGAGGCTGCAAAGGGCATGCCAAAGGAAATGTGGGGCTGCACCAAGACGGCTCCCAGGGCAACTTCTCTGTTAGGAGCAGCGATGGGCCTGGTGGGCTCTGCTCTGGGCTTGGGCTGACCTTAGCGCTAGGGCTAGGGCTAGGGTTAGGGTTAGGGTTAGGGTTAGGGCTAGGGTTAGGAGAGAGGGAAAGTTTGGAGCCCCATGTGGAGTGGGGCTGCAAGGGGCATGCCAAAGGAAATGTGGGGCTGCACCAAGACGGCTCCCAGGAGAACTTTCGGGTTAGGGCCAGCAATGGGACTGGTGGCCTCTGCTGCAGGCCCCAGCTGACCTTAGGGTTAGGGCTAGGGTTAGGGTTAAGCTTAGGGTTAGGGTTAGGAGAAAGAGAAAGCACAGAGCCCCATGTGGAGTGGGGCTGCAAAGGGCATGCCAAAGGAAATGTGGGGCTGCACCAAGACGGCTCCCAGGGCAACTTCTTTGTTAGGGCCACCAGTGGGGCTGGTGGGCTCTGCTCTGGGCCCTGGCTGACCTTAGGGTTAGGGCTAGGTTTAGGGTTAGGTCTAGGTTTAGGGTTAGGGTTAAGAGAGAGAGAAAGCGTAGAGCCCCATGTGGAGTGGGGCTGCAAAGGGCATGCCAAAGGAAATGTGGGGCTGCACCAAGACTGCTCCCAGGGCAACTTCTCTGTTAGGGCCACCAGTGGGGCTGCTGGGCTCTGCTCTGGGCCCTGGCTGACCTTAGGGTTAGGGCCCGGGTGAGGGTTAGGGCTAGGTTTAGGGTTAGAATTAAGAGAGAGAGAAAGCGTAGAGCCCCATGTGGAGTGAGGCTGCAAAGGGCATGCCAAAGGAAATGTGGGGCTGCACCAAGACGGCTCCCAGGAGAACTTTTGGGTTAGGGCCAGCAATGGGACTGGTGGCCTCTGCTGCAGGCCCCAGCTGACCTTAGGGTTAGGGCTAGGGTTAGGGTTAAGCTTAGGGTTAGGGTTAGGAGAGAGAGAAAGCATAGAGCCCCATGTGGAGTGGGGCTGCAAAGGGCATGCCAGAACAAGTGTGGGGCTGCACCAAGACTGCTCCCAGGAGAACTTTTTGGTTAGGGCCAGCAATGGGCCTGGTGGGCTCTGCTCTGGGCTCCGGCTGTTCCTTTTAGCTATACTAAGCGGTACAAAAGTCAGAGATAATGGGTGATTTTTAGCTTTGAAAAAAAGAGTTCTGAAGGAGAGAGAGCACAAGTGATGGTTGAAGTTCATACAATACAGAGACGAAGGGTAGAGTGAGAAGAGGGAAGAAATTGTGACAGAGTCCAGTGGAATTCCCACAGAAAGCTGGGGAAAGGGAAGATGAGGACTGTTCAGCGAAGGACACGATAAAGGAGCAAAGTAAACAGAGGGCCAGAATAAAGGCAAGTACAGAAGCAAAGAGAAATGAAGATTTCAAAAAGATAAAGTCTGGTTGCATGTGTTCAAGGAAACTGGCAGGTCAAGAGGTTTGGAGAGATCTGGTGAGCAACAGATCATCAGAAATCTTGCTGAGAGCAATTTCAGTGGTCAGCATGGGAACAGCTAAAATAGTGGCAGTGTAATATGGAAGTGAAAGAGAGGAAGCAGGAGCCACTGTTAATAGCACACTTCATGAAAGGGGAAAGGGATGGAAAGGTTAGCAATATTTTTTTTAATATGAGAGAGAAAAAATTACTTTTTCTTTGTGAGAGAGAAGAGCTACAAACTGATACTCAATGGGCTGCAAGGTATGGGAGGGCAAATTGGAGAGATAAAGGTAAAGTGAAAAGGATCAAGTAATAGTCACTAAGGAGAAACTCAATAAACATTAAAGAGATGAGTCCAGCCATGCAGTGATAAATACACCTATTTGCTGCCTGGGAGAAATGTATAAACTCTACTGCCTAATTAGAAGCAAGAAAATTAATATGCACTCTTGAAGACACTGTCAGAATGACGTGAAATGTCTGGCCTTCTCATAAACGGGACAGTTAATGGGAAGTTACAGGTTGAAAGCAGATATGAATGCAAAGAAAGGGTTAGCCTAGAGGCCAAAGGCACTGGCTATGTGCACATCTGCTTAGGAACCTGTGCATTTTGCTATGTCTTCTAAGGTAATAGCAGCCACAGTCTTTCTTTCTCCATCACCATGGATTTATACCTGGGCTGGGCTGACCCCTCTGAATGAATGAAGATGTTCAGGACCCATTGTGATGTGACAAACATATTGCTAAAGAGAACAATTCTGATTTCTCCCATTTAAGGATTCAGCTTTCACATGGTGATATCATAGAGTCAAACCTACTATTGAATCTGAGTCTCTTCCCAGTTTGAGATTTCCTTAGACTTTAATGCTGATATGTGCTACAGAAGTGCCTTACAGAAGTGTAATCCTACTGGATTTTCCTATTTTTCTTGACTAACAAAATAATGGATAGGATATATCACTGCTTATAACGGTACTCAAAACATTGTCAAGCAGACAGGTCAGAATTGCTTTAGAATAACATGATCATAGAACAACTTTTTCTGAAAATTCTTTTACTTGGCTGTAAACATTTCTCAGTTAAAAATATCCATGTGTTCTAGGTTAACAACTAAATTTGTTGGGATTTTTTCCAAATAGCAGATTAGCACTCTCCTGGGACCACTTTAATCACAAATAGCAGTTTCTTTCAAGACTGTGAGAAACTCCAATACTGATTAAATCTAAAAGAATCCTAATGAGTTTTTACTTGTCTGCTGTAATAAGGCATACCATTAGCTTTCTGCACATTAGAAGAAAATGGAAAACAATTACTATGAAGGATTCATCTGAGCTAGACTGTTCTTCAAAAACAAATGCATGTGTTTTGTCAGATGCCTATAGTAAGGTAGTCTTTCCTGCAAGCAAGATCAAAATTGCAATAGGCAGAGTAATGAATGGCATCACAGTGATTATGCTACCCTGGTATGTGAAGCAGGAGACCCTGCTACTGAGCATGTAAGAAAACTGTGAAAGGGAATATACTTACACAGACTTGAAGCAGGTCATAAAGTTGTTGAGACTCTCCATCCACTGACATATAAAAATACTTTTTAAAATCAACAAGCTCTTGGTATTAGAAAAAAAGATGTTTACACATCCATATAAAAAAGTACAACATTCACCCCACTTCTTTGCTGCTCCTGCTGAAGTTCTATTTTCTGTATTTGATGCACTTCCTCTTAATTTAAACCTGTGAAGAGAACTGCTCTGTTTAGCAGCTTTAAGTAAACAAAAAATTTTAATCCCCTGATTAATTTCATAACTACTCCTCTAATGTTTCAGTAGCTGTTTCATTTTACAATTACCAATGAATTTGTGAAGCAAACATGATCATGTCACTCTTTACTACAGACTCCAGTTCTGAGAGTCCCAGTGTATCCTCCGCACCTTCCATATACAGTCTGAGAAGTTCTGCCACATCCTCCTTTGATTCAAGCCTACAATAACACTAGCATTTTATAGCACTGCTAACATCATGGCAAAAATGCTAATTAAATCCATCTTCTTCACTCAACTGTATAAAGGAGAAAATTTTAAATGATGGGTTTCTCAGTAGCCCCCAGCAAATTTCCCTTGGATTGAACTGCCATTTAAACATAGATGCTCCTACGCACTGTTTGACACATTTAAATTTTATATACTTTTGTGTGATTCCATTTGCCTAATGCATTAAGATTCTGAAAAACAGCCACATCTCTCATTCTTAATGATCTCTGTATTTTAGTATTGTAACCCCAGACAACAACTCATAAAACACTACAGCTTTATTCAAATCATTAGTGTGTCAGTGTCTGTATGGAGAGAGGAGGGAGGGAAAGTGCACAGGCCTTGATTCAACTATTACTTACGCTTGCTACTGACTTTTAGACTGTTGATGGTACTTTGCTTTGCTTAAAACACTTCATATTCATGTGCAGTCATCTCAGATTTAGGATTCAGACCTCTGCTAGGGAAGTGATGTACTTTTCCAAGCCCTGTGATATAAAGAAGATAATAAACCTGACTTACTGCCTTCTCATTAGTATATAAAGATGACATTAGAACAATTTTCAGCTTCCAAAATTATTGTCATTGCAACTTCAGCTTCAAAGATCAAAAATAACATTGTATAGTAGGAGTTTAGAAATGGTGATACAGCACACAGGTAAATTTGGTTAAGTATTTGGTTTTACCAATGCAACCTCTTCATTATCGTCTAACT
Organism: Dromaius novaehollandiae; assembly: GCF_036370855.1. Lineage (NCBI taxonomy): Eukaryota > Metazoa > Chordata > Aves > Casuariiformes > Dromaiidae > Dromaius > Dromaius novaehollandiae. The sequence goes on along the minus strand of NC_088103.1, from coordinate 39,007,088 downwards.
ACTCCTTAATACTGCAGGTTTGTTCCACTTTTGAAAAGTATACCTATTACATACATTACAGCCTGTCATGAGGCTCTCTGAGCATTAATAGTCCCACATATTCCATTTAAGGAAATGCCTAAGATAGTAAAAACATGGAGAGATTTAACTAAGTTACAACTTGCTAATACTTTTTCAAAAAAGAGAAAATACATACTCCTGTAGCACTAACTTCAGAAAGCTACTCTGTTACATATGAAAGCTGAAATCATCACCTCTGCTTTGATTTCTGTGCTTAAGAAAGGGCAAAGGAGCACAAACAAGCTCTAGAGAGCCCAAATACAACTAGGGTAGAGTACTACTACACACAAGCAGCATGTAACAGTTACCAGAAACCACTGAAAGTTCTGGTAGGATTGTGTGCATGAAATACTGGTGTGGCAGGTCAAAAAGATAGAATTCAGATGAGGCAGCAGGGTCATAATATTGACCCCATTTCAATAATTCTTAGCTGAAAGGTGGGGGGAGAGGTGTCATTTCAGAAGAGATGTCTGAAAGAGGGTAAATTTTCAACTTTATGATTTGAAGCAAATGCTAAGTAAAATGCTGAGATTGCATCACCCTATGTAAGCTAATTTAGGTTTGGCAGAAGCTTTATATGCACTTTATAACAAAACATAAAAATTGAAAATAAATTTATCTGAATGTTTGTCCAGTTGGACTTGCATCACGCTAAGCTGATATACTTAATCTGAATAGAAATCAGAGAAAATTAACCAAATTTTATAGGTAGGGTTTGTAAATGCTTTAAATATTTGAATAGACATAAGGAGAAATTTTTATGATGGAGAAAAAAATCAACATAGCTACACTACTAATGGTATGGCTCACCTATGGTAAATAAGCCAGAATTTTTGGCATACAATGTTTTCATTAAAGCTAAATCACTATATCAGTAAAAGCATGATGGTAGTCAGAAGTAAGAGATCATCTTTTTAGGCATGTTGGTATTGCTCCTCACTTGTATCATGCACATGAAAAGCCTATATTAATACTCAGTATCCCACAGGATCTTATTCAAAGCTGCTGAAATGTTGTTCAACCATAATTATTCAAATTAAACATTTTTACTATGATAGCTACTGTTGTCAACAGAATAAAATGTTCACCTCCCTAGGGAAGTGTGACAGAAATGGGGGGGAAGGTATATTCCCTTCACCCTCCATGTTAAGATATGGGGGAAATCAAACCAAGCATATGGTTACAGGAATTTTCTCCTTTTCAGGTACCGTGCCAACAAAGTTGGGTGGAAGGAGAATAGTTGTCTGTATAGGCATCCACATAGCGCAAGCTGCTGCAGAACAGTCTAGCCACAGTAATAAGGCTAACAAACAGTGCCAAAAAACTCCAGTGAGGGCCTCAGTGCAGCCAGACCTCTTCCAGTATTGAAGCTAGCTCTGGGATCGCTGCAATAAACTGAAGTTCGCAAAACAGCCAGTCTACGACTCGTGCAGTATACCATTTCTCATCTCTCTTATGTGCAGAAAGGGAAGGACATCAGACCTCTTGTTTCCAGATCACTGGGTAAACCTGAAGCTGGGGAGTCCTCCTAACCCTACACTCTTTTGTAGAGCCTCAAGACACTGAATGACCAGTTGAAACCCATGACAGCAGAGCCCGGTTGGTATGTGAACATGAAGCAAACAGTACTTGCTAGTTAAAGCATTTTAACAAAGCTCTCACCACTTATGGCATACATATTTCATCACTTTCACATCTATGTTGATATAAAGATTGACAGACAAGACAAGCCTTAAAAGACACAATTTTTTATGTTTATTTTTTCACAAAAAAGCTTTACAAGAAGAAACAGGTTTTACATTCTTTAATCACCATTCATTTGTACAATTGATATCCAAGGCTGCATATTCTCCTACAGTGTATTTCTTCTCATAATATTACAGGACATTTACCTTTTCTTTAAAAGGACTATAATCATTGCATGTTGTTAGGAATTCTATTAGGTAACACTACACGTGAACAATTTACAGTCTGTATCAGCTGTAGATGAAGTGTCTTCAGTTTAATTCTTTGCATGTTTTGTAGCAGCAAATATAAAATGTCTTTTAAATATTCAGATTTTTAAAAGGCTTTGCATCACATGTAATGGAAAAACAGAGGTTTAGTATCTCAAACAGCAACAAAAATATTCCAGTGTCCACAATGCAACACTTAAATTCTCAAGAAAGGAAAACAAAAGAAAGTCCCCCCTCTTTCCCCATAAACAACATGGAGACATTTATTAAGGTGTTCAGTGCTCAAATGTGACTTTCTTCACCAGTGGTAAACTGCTGTGATTTTTAGACATCTCAACATCAGAACTAAATAAAGTTACATGGTTTTACATAGTGAGAGAACCCGACCCTTCATAGCTGCCTGTATGCACAACCCTCTGCCATTTACAGCATCTTTGCTGTTCTGCAGAACAGGAAAACACACAGAACTAAAACCAATCTCTCACCCCCGAAATACCAAGGTAACATAATCCTAACCCTTTTAGATCAATGGAAGTTTTGCCCTTCATTTCACTCAAATCAGAATTTCAGCAAGATGTTTGCAATCTCCCTGCCATTGTGTTTTGAAGTGTGCGTAATACATAACAACAGTCTCAGAAGCAGGTTCACAGACTGAGAAAAAATGTTTTACGAAAAAGTACTTCATAAGAAGAACAGATTGAACATAAAGCACTTTTCTTTCTACTTCATTCAAAAATGTAATGGAGAGGGAAAACCCTTCACAGTTTCTGAATTAATAAAGAATTTTAAAAATTGCAAATTTACAAACCATGAAGGTCAAATACTGTATTTCAAACAATACTCCAGCAGTTCTGTAAAGATATGCATTCAAATATTCTCAAGTAAGGCACTGATTTTTCCTTCAGTCATCATGATATAATGAAAATGTGATATTTTGGTCTGAGGCTGAACTACTGGCCCAAAAGATATTTACCATTAACCTTGGAGAGCCAGGATTTCACCCACAGTTTCACAATGACCTCATTTTTCTTTATTAGTGCCCTTATAAAATCAAATAGACCCATTACAGGTTTTAATGGATGTAGAATGATTTACATGTGAGAAAGTTTTTATTGCATTAATTCTCCTTTAAAAGTGAAATTGGATAACTTTGAAGTTAAACATTTAAATGTATAAAACATTTAGTAGCTCTGTTCCTCCACTCTGCTATCAAATCTGAGGGTTTTTTTTAATTTGGAAGTCAGTCACCTGATACAAACAACTCTCAGGACAGATTACTGGATTAGATGGTTCAAAAGTAGATATTTCAGTTTAAACAAAAGCTTGAAGAACAAGCTTTTATTTTTTTAAAACATTAACGTAAAATCAAATTGGGAATAGTTACCTTGTTTACTATGAAGTGTGGCAACTTCATAAGCCAGGCAGATTTAGTTTCTAAATACTAACTCAAAAGGGGAAAAACTTAGTGTGCAATATTGCTCTACAGAGGCATGTTGAGTACAAAACATTAAATTCCATTAAATTAAGATAGACTTAAGAACAGATTTTTACAAGTGGTGTTTCTTTAGCTTAAAATTGTCAATACTGCAAACGAACTAGACAAGATTTGAAAAATACCTGCAATTCTTTTGCTTAGCCATGGGGCCTGCAATTGGGCAAAATGTTCTCCGGTATGCTTGAAAGCAATGGATGAACAAAGAAGAGATACACCAGAGAATCATAATAGTAATTATAGCTGCACAGACAGTCCCCAACTTATATCCAAGGTTTTTAGCTTTTCAACTGTGACACAAATATGTTAACCTCCAATAATAATTAAGCAAAATCTGCATCAAGAAAGCAAGCTGCAGTATCTTTCAAATTCCCTAATACCCACAGTATTTTCTATAACATTGAAGTTTCCTGAAACTAAGAGCCATCAAAATCCCTGCATAGGTCACTCGAGTTTGCTGGAATGCTCTGAGACGTCTAGAAACAGCTGTAGAACCTTACTGCATAGGCCAGAGGTAATGGTAAAAATGCTGATGGCAGCTGCATCAGCACAAAGCTTCATGAAGCTGACATAAGAACATACTCTTATTCAAATGCTACCTACAACAGTGGGGGAATGTCCAGATATCACCTAGATTTCAGTAATTAGTACCTGGTTATCTCAAGATAAAGAGTACTATTGAATCAGATGATTACAGATTTCTGCAAGAAGAATAAGGGCAAAATTTTTGCCTTCTATATGGAGCAAGACTGTAGAGAATATAAATAGGACCTTAGAAGTAGGTAACCCCACAAAGCCAGTATGCACCGAGTCTATCCATTTTGAGAATCAGTGTCATGGTGTAGCTCATCCTGCAACTCTCAGCTCATTTGCACCACTGTGAGTGAGCTGACAGGGAACATTAACTTTAGATGGAAAAGCCCTATTGCACTGTCTATTTACATCTGCCTCCCTAAAGCAGGAGCAGGGAGAGGTGGAAGAGGCAATTGTCCTACTTGTATCCCTCTGAGGTATCAAGAAACTGACTGGACTTCACCCTTGGGTGAAATGATAGGAAAGCCTAACCAAAACCCCACATAACATTATGACAAAGAAGCCAAAATAAACCTGGAGACTGAATCCTTAACAAGAGCAGGTGATTTTACATATAATAGTACAGAAACTACAAAATATAGAAACAGGTAGTTCTGATGGAAGATAGTGGTCAAGTTTGGTTATATGAACATAACTGTATATAGAAATATTATGACAAGTATTGTTTCTATATTTATGACCTGCTGTAGAATACAAAGACAGACATGGTAGAATAATTCAAAATAACCAGGTCTCACTTTCGCAATGACCGTAAAAGTTACCGTCCAGAACTGTCAGCATCCTTCCAGCTTTCTAGCTGGGGACAAATAAGCTCATTTAATCCCTGACAAACCTATTTCAATGAAAAAGATTAAACTTCACTTAAAATACTTGATTTTTACTAAGGTATATGAGTTATTTTAACTGATTATATGAACAGTTCTGCTGGCAGATCTGAGCAGAGAGTTACTGTCAGAAAGGGCAGGTGATAAGCTGCTTCATGTGGTAAATTCCTCAGCTAACATAACTACTGCCTGGAGGACACATGCAGATGTTACAACATGTGTCACATTTTACATGAGAAAGAAAATTTCCTTTTGACTTGCAACATATAGTTTATGCACACACTTCTGTGGGACCTTAGCTGCAATGTCTCTTTGAGGTAAGTGTTAATGAATAACAGTGATTTTTAAAAGTTAAGGATCATAAGAATGTAATAATTTAGCAGACAATAGCAGAGATATTTATAAGTTCTTTTCAGCTAAATACTCATAACTCTGCAAAGTCAAACAAGTAAGTGCTTCATCTAGGTAATAAACCTTGTTAGGAACCAAAAATTCAAGAGATTTTGCAACTGTGGAGTCAATAATACATCTATCTTTGCTTAAACAGTCAATAATTAAATGAACAGAATGACATTCCCCTGTATGAGAGAAGGAAAGTCACTTGATTCTGATCATCTCCCTTTTCTGAGCAAGAGATAAGGAATATGTTTCTCTCCATGTTCTCACAAATAATAGTTTTACCTATAGTTTGAACTACAAGATTCGCCCACCGGAAAAAAAAGTGCATTAAGAATATATACAATACACTGAAACCCATATATACCTTTTCTCAGGCTAAGCAGATTTATATGATGCTATAAAACTATCTTGTGTATTACACATCTGGCTTGTACTTGCTTTGAATCACTACATTACCGCAGTATTATACAAGCACAAGGTTCTACAAGTGGGAGACATGAGGGGCAAAACATGAACTACGATGGGATGCATCCAATAGAAGAGCCCAAAATGACATGTTAGAAGCTAACACAAGAAGGAATCAGCTAAACACATATGCATGAAATATGCTTACATCAAGAAGCTTACACAGTCAGTATCCCTCCCAACCCTTTTTCAACAGAAAGAAATAAACTACAGGAAGATATTACTGAATTCAAACAATATGAAGAAGTTAATAAAATGCATTATCCTCCCTCTTTGAAACTGCACTATCTTTTTCTAATTAAAAAGATCATCACACTGTAATTAAATAAAATTCCTAAAAAGTTCTAATGGTACTTTTTATATATTCATTCATAAACAAAAGCTGTTCTAGGAAAGCAAACATTAGCCCTAAAAACTGCAAATGCCACTGAACTTGCTTCCATTATACATTACAGCCATGACCAATACTCTTTAGACATTCACTATATTTTACTATTATTTAATATTTTAAGGTCTGATGTAAAACCTATAGCAGTGAGTAGAAAGACATGATTTTATGAGGCCTCGAATTACATACTTTTACTGGAAGATACAAATATCTGGGAGTGCTGAGCCATAGCAACCTGAGCCATACCGAAGTTTTTATACCAGGAAACACTACTGAACTAAATTATGATACAGAGAGTTAGCAGCCATGAGTACATCTGATTTTTCTGTATTTAGACACAACAGTAACACTTTCCAATTTTATGAATCATATTTTGAGGATCCTTTCTGGTACTTAACTGAAATTGCTGCAGCTCGCATTAGCTCTTCTGTTTGCCCATTTGGTTATGCTCATGGCACTTGCTGCTTTAGTATAAGTGTCTTGTAAACCCTGGAGGAAGCAATGGAACCATCATCCCTTTCATAAAATAAAAATAAATATCATAAAGGTTTTTTTTAAATGTGTTACTGTAATTATAAAGCATTTGAATGCCCGCACACCACAAGTGAAACAGAAGAAGGGATTCAAGGAATGTATATGCTGTTCCTTGGACAAAAAATATAGTGTTAGGCTATGTGACTCAAGGCCAATTACAGTGAACACAAAGAAAGAGCAAGATTCAGAGGAGCAACGACAGGTTCAGTGACCCAGTAACTTCACCAGTGAAAGCCGGAGCACACTGAGAATCAGCTACTCTTAAGCCTATGAAGGAGAAGGATTAAGTGCTGTCCCAGCATGAAGCCCACTGAGATGAGCCAGGGAAATAAAGCCCTCTTGCAAACTAAAGGGGTTATTGCCTAAAGGAGTGTGGGACTTACTATGGGATGCAGGAGGGAAAGCATTTTGGGACTATGTTTTGGGGGTGTTTTAAGGGGACGGAGGGAAAGTGGAAAACTTACCATGGGATGTTTAGGGGAAGACCAAAGGTGGGGAAAGGGTGGGGTCAAGGTGGACTGAGGAGGAACAAGCATGGGAAAATACAGGGAAAAGAGGATAAAAAAGGCTAGTTGAGTATAAACAGGACTATTCAGCACTTGTCTGATCAAGCCTTGTGTTTGATCACCAGTCTAGCCTACATTTGTATTAAATCCTACTTTAAACTATTTTTTGTGGGTTTTTTTTTTTTTGGTTACTCTGTGCCTGTGTGTGAATGCTATTAAGCTTCAGGATAGAGTAGCCAGTGAGCAGAAGGCGGCTGAGCAGCAACTGGAGGGGAAACAAACCACAGGGGCTCACACGTTCATGTGCCAGCAACTGGAGGAGCCTGGAGGCCAACTAGTAGGTAGATCAAGTGCCTAAGAGCAGTTACTGAAGAATCCCATTATTGTATGTAAGTGCATACACACACGCACATATATACATACATATATATATATTCCACTTCAATCCTGATCAGCCAAAGAGGGGGCTGTCCCTGCCATTCCTTTTTATGCAAGTGCTGTGGCTGTTTAGGAGGGTGTCAGTAAATTATATTTCTGGCTGTGCTGATCTGTGGAGCTGGCTGTGTGTGTACTCTATATGCGTACTCTGCATGCATACACACACGTGTGCTTATCAGGAATGTGTGCTCAGCATTGCTACTGACTGGACCAGGAGGAACTGACCTGGGTCGTGAAAACCCACCAGATTCTGTTACCTCCAACATATAGCTTTTCTTCATAAATAACAGGTGGTGTGCCTTTCTGAGATGAAATCACATTCCTCTGCCTCTGTTTTCTGTTTTGAGCATAAAGAGATTATAGCAGCAAGGAACAATTTCAGACTTTGTGGAAAGCAAGGATATAGTATCTTTACAAAGCTCATTTGAAAAATGCATGAGGGAAGCAGAGAACAGTCATTAAATTTGATGAAAAAGCTTTTGGTGCTGGACTAGCATCACCAAATTGTTTACAACTTTTACCTCTCTTTGAGTTATATAGGATTCAGTCCATCGCTGCAAGACATGGACTTAAAAGAAAGAAAAAAATTGGTCCAAATGGATATACTCCTACCCTTTGCGATTTAAGCAGAAACCGTTTTCCTTGGAATACAATTATAAAAATTTGGCCATGACTAAATATTTAAAGGTCCTTTAGAGTCTGATCCTGGACTTTAGCTTGATGTCTATGCAACAGTTTTCCTACTGTCTACTCATATCCTCTCCCAATAAGCTTACAGTGGTTCTGAGTATGCATACATACAGTTAACTGCAAGTTGAGACTTGAAAAACAAAATGGCTGTGACCCTTAAGCACACATTTATATATGCACATTTGGATAGAAAACACATCTACAATATTATATTTAAATACTACATACTATATTTAAACAAAAGTTAGGAATACATTTTTTCCCCTCTTCAGCAATATGTTAAAAAGTGCCACTAAGGTAACAGATATGTTGACACAAGGATTGCTTTTTTGAATACAGGAAGCTAAAACAGGTCAAATTTGATTACCTTGTCCAATTGAAATAGACAAATATCAAATAATTCTAGTTGGAATTTAGAGAGCAAATCCATCCACTGAGTGATATGCTCAAGATAACAGTAACAACTTGATTCATCATTTTGAACTCCTGAAAATAGTGCTTGTTTTTTTTCAGTAAGCAATAAAAAAATGTATGAGCTAGCTGGAAGCTAAGACTAGCTAAGGCTTCCTGGCTACTATCTGAAGTTAAACAAAAAGTATTTCAGAAAGGAGTTGTACTAAAATGTAAAAAATGGTAAATGCGCTGATCAGTTTCTCTGTTTTCATCTTTCAAACAGCCTTTACAAACTGTGAACAAAGTAGCAAAGCTTTCTTGTTCCTCAAAACTACATGTGAGCTGAAAGGCTAAATTAGAAAAATTGCTTAAACAACACAAGAAAAATAATAGTTCAGTCCTTGCCTTGTTGACAGGTGAGATAATTATCATTTCTGGTAGTACAGAGTTCACAGATAGGCTGGCATTTCAATGGAAGGAAAAAAACACACCAGTCTGTATGGTTTACTTAAAACAAAAGCCTCTTGAGTTCATGACCAACATTTCAATCAGCTTTTAAGTAGGAAAGAGCAACAACAAATCATACTGGGGATTTACTGACAGATGTCAGGAACAATGGCCTTTTTTCTAGAAAAAGCTATATAATTATTTCACTACTGTGCTTCATAATATATGTAAAAGTGTATCTTCAAACCATATGTAAAAGTGTATCTTCAAACTTGGGACAAACTCATCTACTTAGAACTGATCCTCGTGATCCAACCACTGAGTCCAACTCAAGTATCACTGAAGCCCAGTGGAAACCCTACCAATTCATGGAAGAAACACACACATGCTCCAGTACTCCTGCTATGCGCTTGCAAAACATTTAAACAGCAAAGGCAGAGTTCTGGAATGCAGTTTTAAAGCGCCTTACTCAAAGATTAGAATACCAGTTTACTAGCAAAAGCTCAGATCCTGCAAACATGAATGTGAATGTGAATAATCCATCATTAAATGCATGGTTCTGGTCCAGAGGCCACTATAACAAATGACTCCAAAGGCTTTGAATTAGATTTCAAGAGTATGATACTATTCATAATCATATGTGTTTGCAAGACAGGAGTCTTCAGACAGGTCTTTACACAGAAATCATAGAAGTGGGAAGAAAAAGTGATTCACCTGCTTGAAATGGCTGACGTTTAATTTTTGCAGTTTAGATATTCAACTATTACCTACAATTTACTATAAAATGTAAATGGGTATATAACAGAAAAACTCTGACACGTTTTTATACATACATTAGAGAGAGGCACATTCTTTGTTAGAAATTAGTATGAAATGCTTCTGTAGGAACTTAAACACTTCCTTTCAAAGAAATTTTTTCATGAAACTGTGCTTTTCATATAAGGCGGTCCTATCTAGGTAAGTAAAACACAGTTTGCATAAAATTAGAGCTGCACCTAGTTTAAGATGTATTTTCAAAATACACGTGTCATAAATGCCAACATTGAAAAATAGGAAAGATAACTCTTTTATAACCTGGAGAAAGAAAGCATTGGTTGTGACATTCTGTTAGAAGTTAAGGGCGTGAAAGGAATTTCTAACTGCTAGTCCAAAATGATCTAGCTGCTCTAACAGTATGCACAGTGCAAAGAACTTATTACAGTAACATCACAAAGCAGTACTACCTCTTCCAAAAGAACTCCTGAAATTGTTGCTCATTGCTCAGAACGGCATACATCCACTATATTCACAATTGGCAACAGAATCTAGAGTGTTACTATATTATAGCTGCTACAGTAATGAAAAGAACTGAGGTGGTGATTATAAGTTTTCATGTTAAATTGTGAGGAACTCTACTTCATTTTATCAAGTATATTATTTCTTAGCATCTTCATAAGCTGTAGGAAAATGAACAATGGACAAAAGTTACTTATCCGTATTTTCTCCTACAGAAACACTGGACACTAAAATAAAGTATGAAATTAACTGGCTTTGGGTTAGTTAGTTAAAAATGCGTATGTCAGTTCAACTTGAGTCGAGCTACTTTGGTTTGTATTAGCTATCTGTAAAGGCTGACTGAATGAGATTCCTTTCATCATACAGGCACTGCTATCTTTGCTGCAATAATAGAGGCACGCTTTGATAGCCAGGATAGCTTCAGCTGATAGACAGCTACTGGGTAACTGAAAGGGAATGAGAGTTTGACAAGAAACATCCTTAATTCCTCCAGACAGACACTGTCCTTGAAGCAACCATGTATTATCTGTAAAACAAAACAAAACAAAACAAACAGGTTTTATCATTAGGACATTCAACATCGTGTCTAAAAGCTACAGAAAGCATTGATTTTACTTATTAGACAACATGGACTTTCTTTCCATGTGCAATACTAGGGGAAATTTCACCTAATTTTTCCAGTCACATAGAAAAAGGAAAAGCAGTTTACAAATGTTTCTTTGGTAGTCATTTAAAGGTGGAAGAATCCATAGCTTTGATTTAAGAAGTATGCCTCGGTTAAATGCAACGCATCTAAAATTTGTCCTATAAGCTCTAATAAGAATATTAAAATTTATTCTGAGATATATAATCAAAACTCCTTAAATTAATGGACTGTTACAGATTTGTATCAGGGGCCTAATACTCAAGGCAAGGTGACTGCCATAAATGTATAAAACTGAAGGTACTTTATGACATTTCCAAACAGAAATGTTGGCTTTATAAGTGGGTTGCTATAATTTAGTAATGTTCAGGCTGACTGTTACAGCGAGACCTGAGCTTCATATTTATTTAAATATTTAAGAGTACATGAGCTGACAAATGAGTTGCACAATAAACGCACCTAACTCATTGCATTGTACTCTGTATTTTGCCATAAGTGAGATGGATGAAGTGTTCTTTTTGGTATTTTTCAGCAAATAACTACAACTTGGCTCTAGAATATATGACCTGGAAATGACTTGTTGAGTTTCAGTTGCTTACATTCTGCAGTTTTACCAGCCCTTGAAACTATGACGTATCTCTTTACCTCAACAATATCTGGAGATTTTTAGGCCAAAAATTGTGCTGATACTCCTGGAAAGAATCTATCTGTTCTCTAAAGGCAAAAAGTGAGATGAGAAACTTCCTCAAACCACAAGGTGTACAAACAAATTGAAGTGCCATACAGTATTTTTTTGATTGTTTTAAAAACAACCCATCTAATTAAGGTACCATATGGATATAGAGACACTTTGAAAGCTGGCCAACAAAAGACTAGTCAAAAGATAAGATGTGTCGTTTTAGATCTGTTTAACTGCATCTGCATACACTGATGACTACTGACAGTATAAATAGACTGTAACAGTCAATTCAGCCTGAGAACAATTACTAGTAATTAGCAGAATTTTAAAATCTAGCAGCATTTCTAAAATGGAATGTTTTCCAATGCAGTGCTACAAACGAGTGAAAATAATTTAAATACAAGTGTTTTCTCTATGACTTCCCAAAAATCTACTGAAAGTGCAAATGAGGCGTTTTCAACATCCAGAACTTGACAAACAAACCAAAAGAAAATGACATTCTAGACTTCTTTTTTTTAAAAAAAAGGTTTAGCAACTCTAAACAATCAGTTAAGCTTTCTATTGCTCTGTACTGGCTTAGTGGGTAACTTGTCCACTCCCTCCTACAAGTAACAGTTCTCTGTATGCTGCATCACATACTTCTAGGGAACCTACAGACTAACAGCAGATGTGTTTATAAGGTTCAGATTTTTTTCTCAGCGTCTGCATACTAAGTGTCTTCCAGCAGTTTTACTTAGGAATAGAGTGCATAGTATAGGATACCTTTTAGAAGCATTAACATTCTAGTGAGATCAAAAATTTATTCCTAGAGCATAAATGTGTTAAAGCAAATGAGTCACACCCGAGTAACTCAATTACCAGGCAAAACTGTTTCACCACACAAAGCATCTGAAAAACATGTAGGTTATTTTATATATTGGCTTTCATAAGGTACTTCCGAGGACACTGATACATGTTCCCTTCCAGGTATAGCTGTTACACTGGAAAACACTGTTTCCAAACACTCATTAATGGTCACCCTGCCCAAGAAGGAGCTTCAGATAACCTTGCTATTTTTGTACTGAAGGAAATTTTAGGGAACGCTCACATGTTTCATTCTGCCAGTTATGCTATGGGTACAGTAATGTCCAGTGTAAGAATGGCAATGATGGATGGAATTAAACCACTCCAATCACAGGCCATAAGAACATGCTCTCTGTGTTCTTTTCAAATAGTTAGAGTTGAGAGACATTGGTTAATTTAGCTTCACAACACTTCTGTGACATGAAATATTATTATTGCCATTTTACAGTAACCAAGGTACACAGTGACCAAAAGAACTGTGCAAAGTCACACAGGAAGTCAGCAAAAGAACTTGAAATAAAGGCCAGTCATTTCTGCTGCCTTGACATAACAACTTACCTCTTATGTAAGAATGTGTGCCTTGTTATAGAAATATTCAAGCAGAAATATGCAAATATGAACTATAACCAAATAGGTTCAAAGTGGTTACACAAAAATATACCTCAAATAATTTTTTGAAGAGAGAAAAAGAAAAAAAAAGAACCTTCTTCAGGAATATACTTCAGGTTCATGGTAAGCTTTCTCCAAGAAACAGACACTAGGCCTGGGATAATCTATTCATAGAGACAGAGCGGAGAAGGCAAGCATTTAAAATTCAAAAAGGCTGACTGTTCTAGGAACAGTATCTTTGCCAACCCTCACTGGCAGCTTGTTCCAAGCACTTCTGAAAAAGTGAATGTAGAATGTGTTAATTCATGCAAAAAGCAGCCATTATCATTTTTTTTCTTAATCTTCCCACTCCAGCTGTTAAATGTAGCAACTCTAAACACTGTACATCACATCACAATGTCATATGGGAACACAGGCCTGCAAGAGCCATGTTGGTCCATGAGATCGAGATCCCTTGTCTTGTTCAACTGATGTAACAACACAGACACTTTACCTTCCGCTGTGATGAACCAGGAATTAGGTGCCTCTTCATTCAGTTTTGTCTCTGGAGGAAGAGTCAACTTTAACAGAAATTGAATTGTCTGGCCAGGAGTTACAGTCAGTGAAGGAAGTTGAATGTTTGGTGCAGATTTAGGCAGTTTTGGAAGGTTTGCTATTTCATCCCTTTGTACAGAAAGATGATCTGGAACATCCCATGCTTCTGGATTCAGGATAGGCAGCTATCAGCAAAAATCAAACAAAACGTTAATTTTTATTTGTGCTGTAGAGCAAACAGGCTTTCACAATACAATCACATATTCATAGCTGACGTGGACTAGGAAAACTAACATATGACAAGACAGAATGCAACAGTACTGCACTGACAGAAATAAAGGACAGATTTTTTTAAAAGTCCAAAATATATAAAATATATAAAATTGATATATGAATATATAAAATTGAAAAAAATAACATTCACTATTAAAATCACAAAATCTACCACTTCAGAGCTTCCACTAGTTACAGCATAGTTTAATTCAAAATTTTAACAGTTTCATTAAATTTTTAGTTACCATTAGATAATAAAATCTAAGATTCTAACCTAGCAGATTACACAGCAAAGCAAAGGATTATTTCCCAGAATGCTACATTTAATATGAAAATTTAAACCTACACAAAGACAGTTTGACCATTCTGTCATACCTGTATGAAAACAGTAAGACATAGAGCCATTATAAGATGGACAGGAATTCAAAGTTGTTTTGCCCTCACGTGGTGTAAGCAAAGACAGCAGTGCTTAATTCTGAAAGTGGTTCTGATATGACAACTTGGAAGCCCAAGAGAAAGAATGTTAAAATTCTGCACTGCACATATTAAAAGTCAGACGCCATTTAGAAGTAAGCTTCAGAAGTTCAGCGTTGTAATAGTAAAAACAGAACTTCGTAGTACCAACATTTTTGAAAGATTTGGAAGAATTCTGATTTAGAAACTTTTTTTTTTCAACCTACAAGGGAACAATGAGAGCTCTTCTGCTCTCCCAATAGCAGCCATATTAAGTAATCTATTGAGGACATTTCTCTCCAGTTCACTGTTGCAACTCATCTTTGTTTTATTTTACATATCTCAATATTCCACATGCTTCTGGTATAACTAAAGATCAGACATACAGATGCAGAATTACAGGCAAAGATGTCAACAGACGTAAGATCTAGTAAAAACAACGTGCGAAAAAAAGCAAGATATTGCAAGGTAATGTAGACACAAACCATAAGGGGCGAAGTGCCTTGCATTTACTTTGCAGCACAGCAGTTCACCCAGTAGTAAATGTAGAATAGCTGAAATTCGGCATAAATGACACCCTAGTGTGTCCTGAAGATAACTTAGTCATCTGTATATCATGCCTGAAGTGGCTGACCTCTCAGAACCATCTTTTGTGGCTTAACTACATGACTTGGTAACCAATTTCAACTTCTACTCATTCCGAAGAGAGTTGCAAGGGCTCATGAAATGTTTTTCATATTGCAAAACTGCACTGTATTTTTCTAAGACAGCTCACATTTCCATATTACTTATAGAGGATAATCACTTTCTGTTTCTACGCAAAAGTAGCCTTCCCAAAGACTAAGGCTTTCAACAAATGAGCTAACAAGCAATGTTTGTTTGCAAAAATCACATTTTCCGCAAAATATTACGTGAAGATAACTAGTGTACCAAAATTTCACTAGCTATATGATTCTTATACCATTTACCAAAGTCTGTAATAGTAACAAGAAACACCAGTATCAGCACGTTTAATAAATATTACTTGCCATGGAAAGAATTTTTGTTTCCAAATCCAGCACTTTAATCTGATGATTATTTGTGTCTGCAACATACATCAAGCGGCCATTTTCCTCAACACATAAACCTCCTGGTTCATTAAAAGTTGACTGTGTAAAGCTGGAAGCAGTAACATTGCTTGCTTCTCCTGTGCCTGCCAGGGTGGTGCAGTTCTTCATTCTAGGATCTACAACCTTAATCTAAGATAAACAAACAAACCAACCAACCTGAGTAAAAATAAACCACCAATATTTAAAAGTTCTGCATTATCTTATGCCCAACATTTTCAGAAGCCAGCACTAACTTTGAGTACCTTAGCTAACAAGTGTCTATCCTTGAAACTATGTGGCTGCTAGGTTATCATCCTTTAACAAAAAATACCTCCCTTCTTTCTCCCTGATTTCCCTGCTGGACTTTATTGCTTCCTTTGGTCTTCATTTAGTGTTCTCTTTTATCATTTCTAAGCTACCTACCCCTTTGCTATGTAAGTATGCTGAACGGCACGTTTTTCTTACATTTGCAAAATGCTTGACAAATAACAAAACTGGCAGGCTAACTTTTATATCATTCTTTCTAAAAATGGGCGAGTTAAATTTTGTTTCAAGTATTGTACAAAATACAGTTTCAGTGTTTATTTTGCTACTACTTCAAGAAAAAAAACCTAACTTGCTATGTAAACTTTAATGAGTATTTAGTGTATATATTTTACTCTTCAAATTAAAATAAAACAAATTACTTTTTTATTAATACATTTAATCAAGGTAAATGTTGACAAGCTTACAGGCATAAAAGTTTATACATCACTACATGAGAAGAATCACACAACACAATCTTTCTTCTCTCTAAAGGGACTCTCAATTACATGAGGGCAACCCACAATGTTTCTTCTCAAAAATATATGTGGCTTTTTTAAGGAAGTCCAAAAACAAGTCCTTTTGGACTACAAGTTTTAACAAACCTGCAGTATCAAACCTGCCATCATATCAGTACAACAACACGTGATAACAAAACAATGGCTCAAGAGAAAGACCCACAAGGGGAGGAACAAAAGAGAACCCACAAAAGAAGTGTTTCTTCAACTCCTCCAAATGCAATCTTTGTATGCTCCTAAAATAATCTCTCACAGTGGAAAGAATTGTAAAACCATATACAATATGCTCCCATACACTTACCTTATGATTATAGGAATCGGCCACATACAGCAGTTTTCTTTTCTTGTCCCATGTTATTCCTAGGGGATGCTGCAACTTTGCATTTGTGCCTGCTCCATCCACATCACCAAAGGCAAACAAATTCTGAAGAAGTATGTTATTAAATTAAAATTTGATTGTTCAATGCTGACATAAGTTTAAATGATTATAATTAAATGGAAATTAACTGACTTTTTTAAAAACAAAGCAAGACAACTTCAAAACAAATATACTGAGAACTGGGATTATGGACATTGACCATGGAAATAGAGACCATGACAGTTAAGTTATCAATATGAATACAGCTGACTTTAAAAAACAGGCAATGCCATCTCAGTTTGGCTATTTTATAAATAAGTGAATCCCTAGAGCAACAACGTGCACTACAACCTGAGCACTGCAACTGGCACATTTGCATTCCAAGCAGCGAAGTTAAGAAATGGATGGCCATGGAAACTGATTTACCCTCTCACCCCAAAAGTGGCTCTTCCAGGTCAGGCTCGAGGAATATTAGTAGGGCAGTGTGGGGAAGATTGAAGTGATTACCAATGGATCTCTCTCTCCTCCTACAAGGTGCTTCACTGCTCCGTCTTTCAGAGAGATTGTTCGCACGGTGCTGCTCTCGCTATCTGCTACAAAAAGGCAATTCCATGGATCCTCAGAAGCCAGAGAGAGACCTGAAGGCTGTGCAAAGCCTGCCTTATGCGGGTATGCATTGTTTCTGTTCTCTTCATTTCCACTCCCAGCAAATCGAATGCAGACTCCTTTCTTTAAGTCGCTGAAGGAAAATAGTAACCAAGTTCAAGGATAAATTTGAAATACTTTAGACATTATGCATAAACTGAAGTTACAGGAAAAGCATGTGAGTTATAAACAACTGTACTGCAGCACAAGGAATTATTTGAATTGCCTCTGTGCTAACTTTTATTTCACCTTAATTTATCATTCATCATTAGATAATTCAGCAAATGCAATGAAAAGTAACATCCAGCTACATGAACGTAGCTTACCAAGTCATAGTTTCATAGCAAAAGTAGCAACTTCCATTTCATCGAACTTATGTGGGGGGGGGGGGGGGGGGGGGGGGAACAGGCAGACTTTAAAGCACGCAAGCCTTTTAAGTCTGAAGAGAAGCAGCAAACTTCAAGCTAAGCACGGGTTGAAGAAAATTACTTCAAGTTTAATGTGATTATCTCTCTTTGGGGTTTGAAGGCTATTTATCAAACAAACAGCAATTTCTTATGTCTCTCATTAAAGCTGTTTACCTTCCTTTTGGTAGTTTTCCACTTTCCAACATCAGTGCCCAGATCTGATGACTGCCTGCCATGGCTATCCATAAAACATCATCTTCCTGGGTACCTGCAACTTTTTAGAAAGGATGTATAAAAACAGGAGGAAAAAAAAATCCTTTGGGCATGTTTTACAAAACCAAGAAGTCAAGAAACCAGCCCCAACCTTTCCCGCTTAGCACATCTTTTGCCATGGGCATTCTGCCGTTATTCTTCTGTTCTCTTTCCAAGATTATAAAAAATTTCTTTTTGATATCTTTGGTAAAGACATTACTTCAAATGGGATTTGCTGTTTGCATGATTTTGCTGTTGGATTCATGCTTCACCAGTTATTTTTGGATTCATACTGGCCAACAAATATTTATATTTGTTTGCTAAGCATGTGTATTTTTTTAAACAAAGCTAGTGACAAAGTTTGATATTCCAAATAAGTATTGGCAATTGTTTCCAGGGTTCATGAGAAATAACAATGGCAGTATCTTTCAGATCATATGCTCATTTTAATCACAGATCTTTCATCCTGGAAATTCACATATTCTCTTATCCTAGTAATCCCACTGAAATCAGTGTTTTCAAGATAACAGAAACTAGTGCTTGGATGTCATGTAGATTTATGCTATAGAGAATAACTACTGCTATTTATTCAAAGGTAAGGTGTGATGTGTGCAATCACCAATTTCCCTCTACTCTAACCAGTTTCCAAGTGACACTCTCTTCATGTATACGTGTATATGTGGTATCACAATTGCAAGATGCAGATCATGGAACAGTGACCTTCTGACCAGAAAGTGTTCAAATGTGTATCTGTTTTTTTCAGCTCATAAAGTATAAAACTATTATTCACCAATCCAAACTTATAAAATTATGCAAAGCTTGACCAGATAATACTTCCCAAATAAAACGATATAAATGAAAACAGAAGAACAGGTAAGTGCTCTATAGCTTAAAATAGATCATACTGCAGCATAAGAAAGAACACATGAAGGTAAGTAGTGAAAGGCCATTGAAACAGAATAAATTCACTTAGCTTTTTCTGAAAAGTTTAAGGAACAGAAGATTGACATTTAAAAACTGCATTAAAACAGGTACATTAAAACAGGTTATCTTCCTAACACTGTACATGTCTATACAAACTATACAGAACTGTCCCATCTAGTCAGAAACAACATTAAAAAGTTTTTCTAAATCAATGTAACAGATATTGGAATAACTATTAGCCAGTCAACTGAAAAATATCTTCCAAACACTCACAAAAACTTTTTACTCGTATGAACTTATAAAACAATGTGGGTCCCATAGCACTGTTCCTTGCAACAAACAGCAGTCCCTCATATTTTGTAGTTTCAGAATACAGGTAATTTTATGTAAAATGCCTGCAAACATTTTAAACCTGAAAAGTTAGACCAAACCAATCTTCCTAAAATAAAACCATCACCATTCCCCAAACTGAGATCCTTGCATCTTCTACTTCTCAAGCATTCTTACATCATACATTAGAAGAGGAAAAAATTAGTACCCTTTATCTACAGAAACAATTTCCTCCTACCTAAGCCCTCTTAAGAGTAGTATTAATATGATTTTAATGTAGTTTATCTTCAGCCTTTTCTTCTTCTGGGATCAAGATACAAGCTTCTAAGCCTGTGATCAAAAAGAACTCTGTTGAATCTCTCCTGCATCTCCACATGCTCTGTGTTTTTATGCAAACTGGAATCCCAAGAATAAAAGCTAAACTTCCACAGCACCTAAAAGCTTTTTACGAGTGGAAAGGTTCACAAAGTGAGCTGGAAAACAAATATTCTATATATCATCAGAGATGCTAAGAAAGTACTAGCAATGCCAAAAAAAGCCCTTGAAAACCCCTAAATCACAAAATGATCTTCGATTAGAACTTGTTTCTAAGAAACTTAATTAAGAAAACAGGCTAGGCAATCATCTGACTACCTCCTATATAGTACATGTTCAGCTCCCAGGATTTTGTTTCTAGGCTGCATAGCTTACATTTTTCAGATGCTACTATTCTGAGTACTGCAGAATGAGCAGTGTTAAAATCACTGGTTAATTCAGAAAGTGGGTTTTCTATCTTGCATTTATGCTATCCAGTTCATTCTGAAGGTTCTCAAAGTGGTTTGTTAATTTTTTAATATCCACTTCACCCACCAATGAAATGGAGCAGTAAGAACAGAGCTGAACACTTTAGAAAATCTATTGCATAAACCAAATGTTGTAGTTCTACATACTGAGAACTGTCTTGTGACAGCCAGAAGCTGAAAAATTGAAGAGACACCTTATTCCAATTATACAGACTGAAAGGCTTATCAAACACAAAATACAAGAAAAAAGTATCAATATTAATTTCAAATTTTACTGAATACGTAAGATCAGTAGAGAGAAGATTCTTTCTTCAACTAGAGAACAAGACAGGAAAAATAAGAAAGCGACTTGTAACTGTTATAAATTTTAATGCAAGTGAAACATCTTCTCCCTTATAGCAAGTAGAACAAAGGGAATGGATATAAGCACGGAAACAGAATGCGTACACTGAATTGCGAAAAATACGTCAGAGCTTTAACCGGAAAATTATACAAAACAGAAGTAAAAACGATGCCTTTGGTTGTGTATATTATCACACGATGGTCCTGACACTACAGAGTTTAATGTTTAATTAATCTAAAGCAGAAGATAGAAAACATTTTTCTTTGAGGAGAAAACAGTTTGGGGACGTGTCACCAGTGTCACCCTTCTACTGTTCTCATGGGAGAAGTGGGGGCAGGGAGAACAAGCATGCTAAAAGTTATGATAATGCCATCAACTACTTCTTATCATCCTTGAATGGAAAGAATTTATTTTTAAAAGAATTTATTACAAAACAACATAAAAGAACAAAGTAATTCTTTTACATTTATTCAATTAAGCACCACATTCCAACCTATCTCAAGCTGTTTTTAAAATCCAGTGTAGTTTCTCCTTATTAGGATATGTACTTTGTTATCTTTAGGGCTGTCTGTATCAAAGCAAAGTATGGCTTGCAAATGCGATACACTTGTGTTATAAAGATTCACTAATAATGAACTAGAGTGCTGGATGCAATATTGTTCCATATGGCAGCATTATACTGTACTTTACTTCCATGCTTTTCAAGTTCCTGAATCTGCCTCTGCTACACATCCATGCTTCTAACAATTCAGTCCTGTTCACATACATACTCAATTTTAAACATGTCAGTAGTAATGCTGACCTTTCTAAGGCACTGTTAGTCAATTTGAACACACAGGTAAGTGGTTGCGGGATGCCATACCCTTTCCTTTTTTAATATAAAGAATGAGAAAAGACTTTCTTTAGTAGCAGTCAACAGCAATATCTACCTGCAGAGATTCCACTCCCAGGAATACTGAACACTTCCAGCTTCCCTATCCGAGGACTGCATGCTTACTTCCAACCCAGGAATTAAAAGTCTGGGAATCAAAGTCACATTTTGTGGATGACAGCATTGACATTTTCTAAACAGACTGTAATTGAAAATATTTTGCCCATCTACTAATTTTATCTAAAAAGAAAGTAGTACGTTGGTACACTCATCTGCCAACACACAAAAGGTAAAAAGGGAATGATTTTCATGTATCAGGGCATCCTGCTTACAGACATGTATGCTGTGTATGCACACATATGAATATCAGTCTTGCCTTCACTTCAGTCAGCTCAAGTTCAATAAATTAAATCTGAATCTAACAGAATGACTGGAGAGTCACTTCAGTGAGACAGAAAGCACAAATCCCCCAAAAGAACACCAGTTTAGGAGCAGGTATAAAAGCTGTTTAGAGATCACAGAACCGATACACAAATTACTTTAGCACACGTGAAAACTTCTGCTACATCGAGGAGCCCCTCTTTGGAATTCAGTAGGAAGCTGACTGTTTGACCCACTCAGACAATATATACAGGAAAACTGTGCACTTCAGAAGTCCTCCCAAACCATTCCTGTGTAATACTCTCTTCACTGTAGTCCTTCACTGCAATTTTTTAATGTCAGGTTTCTCAAAAGACCTAGTCTCCTTAGAGAGTTCATATATAAGTCTTTTGCTTAACTTTAGCCCTACGTTAAATTATGAAAATATTTTTTCTTGAAATTTGGAGTATTTTAAAGAAAAAGTAATTTCATTTACAGGCAAATTTAGGATTTAATTCAACAAGAGAAGGACAGACAATGCTGTTAAATACCAGCGATATCTTAACCATTATTTTCTGAGAAACTGGACTTCCATGAGAGCAGCTACAGCCCAAAGCTGAATGGGGTCTCTGTGTTTGTACTTTGCACAGGAAACTGCTGAAAAGATGTGGTCTGCATTCCAAATGAGTCTACACCTGTACCTCACACAGTCGTATTACAAGCAACATCTATTTAGAGTAATTCAAATTTTGAGTTGTAAGGAAACATGATTCAAAATTAATCCCTGATGATCTCAAAAGCAGCTCTTATTTTCAGCTATTACCAGGGGAAATTCCTTTCACAAGACAATGAAGGCGAAAGCATCAACGCCAGAATGAGACAAGACCAGAAGGAAAAAGACACGTAGATAGCATACTTTCAAGATCAGATAGTTCAGATACACTCCGAGCTCACCCAGGTAGTTAATTGGTTATTGCTTTTTTTGGTAAAATTATGGAAGAATCACTATGAAAAATTCAGAAAAAAAAAATCTTTCCTGGAATGCAGTTCTAAATAATCCTCTAGCAGAAACATGGAAGAAATCATACATACTTCTGCTTTTTAAAGGTTATAAAGATTGTACCAGCATGATAGCTACTGCACTTTCATTTAAATAATATCAACGTAAAACCTACATTGAAGCACAAATTTCCAACTCACTTCTTGAAAGCACAGCCAACACTGTACTTGTGAATTTCTATAAATAGCTTACAATCACACAATTTAAGACTGGATTTTGGAAGATCTTGGACTCTAAACCACACAGTTATGTCACCATGCACAGGTCATCGTTGTGCTCCTTCCAGCAAGAATGCAGCTATCAGGAACATTTTGCACTTAGATCAACTGTGCATTTAAGTATCACTTGCTTTCAACACCCACTGAATAAAAATAGAACCGGACAACAGAGAAAGCTCAAAAAAAAAAAAAAAAAAAAAAAAAGAACCAAACCACACACACCTCCACCCACAGTAATTTAATAATGTATTTTTAAACTGCTGGCCCTATATTATGCATTTCCTATACAATTTATGTTAATGAAAATTTCAGTATCAACTTCAACAAAGTCAGAATTTAATCCATGGAGTTCACTCAAGAATTTTAAAGGAGGGTAAAACAAAAGTTCAGTGGCCATAACTAAAGTAACTAAAAATATGACAAAGAAGAATATTGTCTGCCTAAATCCTACACTGTGATTTGTCTCCATTAATTCCTCTACCTTAAAGGGAGACAATTGTGTCAACTTTCTTTTAAATGGTATTTCACAGTCACTTAGCCTCGTTGCCTCAGTCCTCAACATCTGTACAAAATAGGGAAACAAAGCTTACTACCTCATGTAAATACTATGAGGCTTGGTTAAAATTATGCTGAGATACTTGGTAATATCTGTTCTAAGAATGAAGTGATCTGCTCCCTCATTAACATTTTTCTCAATATTTTTATCTTTCAAATGTATACAAAGCAAATTCCAATCACAAAACTGTCTACTAATGGATACATTTTTGATAAAGATGTCATCACATCCTTTCAGGTCCTGGTTTTGCTTGTCTGATTATCTGAAAACTTTGTCCTTATGAATACGAATTCTTAGAAATATTTTCAATGTGATCACACTAAGATCAGATACCACAGTGCTGAACTGCATAAGAAATTGAGAAGTCCGATTCTTACTATACTTGGAGCCAAATTAACATAAAAATATCATTCACTTAAACAATTTCACAAAACTACACCTCGAAACTCCAAGTGATTTATTCTCTACTGATGGTATAAAATAACCTTCCTGAATCTTCAAGCCAGATGTCAGGAAGAGATCTGATGACTTCTGTAGGTTTGGATCAGACCTGATGTCCTCTGGAATCCAACAGCTAAACTGTATATTTACTTCATATCTTTGAAACCAACCATCTCAAAGCAATAATGACTTGTGAATATAGTGTTCTAAGATTAGCAAGGACATTTCTTGGTTCTTTAAATGGCATCTTTTAGACCATGATTTAAGTTTGTTTCATTCCACAACAATCTATACATTAAAATAAACAAATGAAAACAGTGAAGTCTTTTAATTGACCAATACATATTCTAAACTGTATGTGGAGGAGTAATGTTTTAAGAGATATGATTGATAAGGAAAAGAAGTTTATCTTTTAAGAGGTAACTTTACCCTTTAAGATTTTGAAAAAGGTCAGCATAAGCTGTTTAATACTATAAGTATATTGCATAGCACAGAAAGAGCTTAAACTTTTAAGCTTTTTTCCCTTCTGCCTTTCATGTCCTGGATAGCATGGCTTTGGGCATTAAAAGGAGGCTCACGGAAGCATCACTTGTTTAAGGAGTAAGAAATCGGTAGATCTATATTTGGAAAAAAAAAATCCTCTTGTGCACTGCTTAAGGTATGTAGATCTAAGGAAAATGGAAAACTATGAATCTATTTCATTTCCTATATGCCATGCCAGTTAACACAAAAGTCAAAATCATAAATATACAGTAACAAACTTTCTGAAGTGTATGTAACCTCCTAGAACTTACACAGAGATACAAATAAGCATATGTAAAAAAGGATACTGCAAATGGGCACCACTGTGTGTACGCAAACAAAAGTAACTTCTGAAACACAGATCAATTACTTCATCCATCCAAATTCATTAGTAGACATTAACATACTATTTTTTAGTATGCTAACAGCAGCAGTGTATCTACTTGTGGTAGGACAGCACGCTGAGAATAACCAGCTGAAGGCTGGGTCTCTGCCCAGGAACAGAACTCTTATCTGTTTGGCCAGGACAATGAAGACTTCCTACAGAGCTGTTTCCTACACATTTGCTGAATAATGTATGTATGCTATGACATACCAGAGAGTAACAGAAGAGCCTACGAGGCTCAAGCAATTTGCAGTAACAACAGAACTTTGACAAACTCTACTGCAATGGTGATAAACTATTTTGATACCTAACACAAAACTTAAAAAAACAAAAAAGCAAAAAACCAAAAACCTGCAGCTCATGACTGTATCTATGCTGAAAGTAAAAGGCATTGCAGGCTACAACACACAGTCCTGGTTCCTCATGCACATTCTTGCTGTGCGCTGTATCTTGAGACAACAGCTCAGTAAGCACCATTCACCCACCTGCCCAAACCTCCTTTGATTCCTCCAACAGGTCCTTGAAATTGGTGATTTAAGTGCCTCCTGGAGTCCTGGTCCTCTAAAAAACACTTATCTTACAATCTATAAACTGGCACTGCCAAAATTCTGCACAGCCACCAAGAACATGTAAGTGCTTTTGCCAGTGGCTCACTGTTGCTGGGTATATTTTGACAAATTTCATTTTAGGTCGGCATGCTAAATCCCCCAGAATGACTCCCTAAAACTCAGATTATATAGACTGTTACGCTGAATTTGACCATAAGCACTCCATTTGAAGTTCACCATTTGTGATGTCACTTAATTTTCATGTAATGTTTACAGAAAGAAAACACCCATAAATCTATTAAAACAAATGTGACATCATACTGCCACGTGTAAGGATTCAAGAAGGCTGCACTGAGAAGAACAGCCGTGACTGAACTGATGAAGCTTTGACAATACAAGCCTTAGAAAGACCGTGAGGGGGAGGAACTGAGGCAGTTCTCTGCAGGAGATTTTCAGTCTCAGGGAACACAGAAGGAAGCTATCCTAAAGTAAGCAGCACTGGGGTACTCTACCCTAGGACGGTACAGTCAAAAAGTCTTTTTTTGTGCTTTATGCCAACTTTCCCACATTTTCTCTACAAAAGGAAAAGACAATGGGAGAAGACGGCAGTGCTAAGAGGATATTTTTATAAGTAATCTTCATAATTCATATAACTTTGTCCCATTATATGCAAACTTTTTTAAATGGATTTTTATATTTTCTCCAACGTTAAAAACAGCTGACTGATTTCACACATGAAGTATTTTCTTTTCAAAATTGAATTAATCTTGAAATGACTAAAACCCAGCTCCCCAACACACTACTCCAGGGTATCTAACCAGGGTATATATTGCTCCTGGGTAACAGTCAGAGAGAAGGAGAAGAAGAAACATCTTTTAGGGACAAACAACCATGTACTCCAAGGAGAGGATGAAACAGTGCAAGTCTGCCAAAGAATAATAATAATGACTGAAAGAGCCTCCAAGAAGTGATCTAGTTCACTATTCTTCTCCAGGGAGAAACTAAATACATTCAGCCCATTCCTAAAAGATTGTCTAAC
Organism: Dromaius novaehollandiae; assembly: GCF_036370855.1. Lineage (NCBI taxonomy): Eukaryota > Metazoa > Chordata > Aves > Casuariiformes > Dromaiidae > Dromaius > Dromaius novaehollandiae. The sequence continues at coordinate 38,980,644 of NC_088103.1, read as the reverse complement.
CCATTTTTCAGTGCCTGTAAAGAGAAGACTCTGTAATTTTGTCAGTCAGGAAATTTTACCAATTTTATTTTTTCTTTTTTTCTTTTCATGCCAGTTCTTGTCCCACCCACCAGTGACCTGGAAAACAAGATTACTCTTTTTCACGCTGTGGCAGTTTTCTATACATTTGATCATTCCTTTGTATGTGGAGAACCTAGTACTTCTTCCTACTAAATAACACGAAATTTTTCCAGGCCATATTTCCAGGGAATCTAAGTCACTTTGATCTTTTCATCATTTAACTGGCTATCCTTTCCACTTGGGTGTTACCGGGATCAGGAACAGACTCCCGCCAGCACTGTACTCAATATACTCCTCTGTTTTGAAGTCTCTCTGGTCACAGTTCTCTAAAAAATTTTATGTCAGTATTGTAGTAATTTCATCAAGTCTTTTTCCCTAGCTTATTTTGCTCACACAAAATGGTATCAAAAGTCTTTAAAAATAAATTAAAAACTAAAAAAGTTGTATATATTTGGCCTATTAACCTCTCAAAGAAGAAAATTAAATTGATACAGGTTATATTGTATTTTGATAGAGATCTAAACAGACAACTAACAGATAGGATCTAACTGAGTATGAAAAAAATCTACACTGCTCCAAACAGAGTGCATTTAGAAGATCTGATTTTCATAGAAACAGTGATAAAAACTCAGCAGTCAATGTTACACAGTACAGGTGACTAATTCTCTACAGGTGACTAATTGAGTGATGACTATGTTCATGTTCGTAACAATCATATCAATTAACATTTCATTTAACAAGCAGAGCGCTCAGAAATAAAAAATATCAACAGAAATTCAGCTGTTGGCAGAAGCAGAATGAAGCATCATGAAAAACAGTAAGTAAAATAATAAGTAAATAAGTATTTTGAATAGCTCTGCTAATTGGCTTAAGTTTCTGAAGCACTGGGGCAATACCTATGGTGAGTTGTTAGTCTCCTTCCTTGCTGATCTGTGAAACAGCTTTGCCACAACATCCCACAGAGATCAGCTTGCCAGTTCAGGATAGCATGAAAATCATAGCATCCGACCACAAAACAATCTACTGGACCACATCAGCACAATTAGGTTGGAAAATTTTAGGAAGAACTCACGCAGCAACTCATTTACAGCAACCCACATCTGGCGAGACTCTCTGTCAGGTATTCCTCTTACCTCATACAATATCCTTAACACAGACAATGTGTAAGGGTCATTGGCAGAGCCTTTCAACATAGTGCTCGGCTTTTTTTGTAGAAGTGACACTTGTAAAAATGTTAATTCTAAAAATTGGTGCCTGTTGCTTGTTTTAGTAGTCAAAGTACATTGTCTATACTAAGAACATATTTACACCAGAAGACTTCCAACGATCTGCATTTATGAAAAAGCTTTATGTTCCCTTAAACTAAATTTGAGGTTTTTTTCTCCTGGGTAATTTACCCAAGATTATAGCATGCTTTCAGGTCATTAAAATGTTCTAATTACTATTCTTGCAAAGCACTTCTAATTTAAAGATAACAAACGTAAATCATGCTACAATTGTTATGCTCTTCCTCACCCTTTCATCTACAGATTCAAAAAAACCCAATGTTAGCAGTCAAATTTTACACCAAAAATGCTGGCTCCACAATTTTATGCCACATTTAAACATTGATTGCTCATTGTTAAGAAATTTGCAGTTTCAACTCTTAAATTATATTGAAATGAAAACTAAATGAGAAAGTAGAATACTAACTCACAGCTAGTAACAGCATCACAGCTATGTGATGTCAAGCTCAGGTATGTGTTAGGTGGATCAAGAAAGAAAAAGCTTATTAAATCCTTGGAAGCTGATACTTGCATCTTTCCTGTTATGCAAAGATTTCATTTTTATCCCTGATGCTTGCAAGGTTTTTCCTGAGATATTCCTCTGCTATCAGTCTGAATCTACTATAATCTTCAGTCTAATGATTTTATGTCACCTGAACAGTAATAAATATAGGTCACAAACTCCAGCATTTACAAATGGTCAGACACGTCTGTGGAGTCAAGAAAAGGAACTTTTAGACAATGTCCACGTCCTATAAAACACGTATGCTTCTTCAGTGATGCTGGCATAAAGCATTAACCTAGCAACAGCAATCACAATTTCATTTTCTATTTAGATACAGTAATCATATAACTTGCCTCAAAAAATTTGCCTTTGTCTCAGATAATAGAGGTCCACATTTTTTCAGGACCCAAAACAGAAACTTGATCTCAGTTAATAACTGTGATATTTTTGCTGAAGAAACCACTGTTTTTTAAACTCAGTTGTACAGTAAAATAAATCTTTACTTTTTCATATCTCAGATTACCAAAAAACAAAAATGTATAGTGAATACTCATGCATGTGTAAATAAAAGGAGTTAAAATCTCAACTGATACAATACTCAAATTTCCGAAGACCACATCCCACGGAGAGCTGATGGGCTGTTCTTCTCCTTTTGCTCCACCTTCCTTGTCAATGCCTCGTATCCCAACACCTGCTACAGTGCTCACCATCTCTAATTCTAGGTCAATCTGTATGAAACAAAATTATATAAATTCAGTGTACAACAGCAAGCTGAGTCAATACAGATAATCTGAGCTAAATGTCAAAAACAGAGGATCTTTGCTGACAAAGAGAAACCAAATCCCAACAAATTTCAAGTATTTCTTTACATAGGAGAAAAAAAGAGAATGCTTGCATTTCTCTTCCAACTGCACAAAAATGAACACTAATCTGTCAAAGTTAGATTGAACTTTTGGAAAAAAGTATAAAAATTTTCTAGAGAGGTGTTCAGATGGACAATAGATGTGGATGTTTCATTTAAACCAGTTTTAATGGACTATATAATAAAAACTCAAATACTGTAACAGTACTCTATACAAAGCAAATAATTTTTGCAGTTTATTTCACTAGCAAGACTTACAAATAATTCATGCCCTGGAGGAAAAAATATTTTTATTTTCTTTCTGCCACCTAAATGCTTTTCTCTTTCCCTCCCTTTTTGTGTATTTTCTAAGTCACTTCTAATAATAAAAATTCTCATGAATTTATTGTGACGGTTACGTAAAAAAGTAGAGTCTTGCATGCACAGCATCTTCTAACTTTTGTAGCAATAAATGCCTCCCTTTCACATAGCCTGTGTCTTGCATAAGCAGTTGAAAGCATGTTCCTGTAGCTGTTTTATTACCTTAATTCTTTAATCCTGGGATATCCTGATGTCATGTTTATAAACCATGAAAAATGCTGAAGCAGTATGACCCAAATCTTCAGCTGTCCCTGTACTATCTTTGTTACCCAAACCACTTAATTATCTGTGGCCTCCAGACTACAATAATGAATATTAGTGAGATAAGGACTCTGGAGCAAACTATTGTTTTTTCTTTTTTTTGTAACAATACTTCCTTAGCAATAGGGCCACGTTGGTCCTTTCCAGAATAAAGCTTGGGAGCAAACTAGAATGTAAACAGCGGGGACAGTTTGTAGACTAGTGCTTTGAAGTGAGACACAAAATTAGCCAATATAACAGTACAAAGGCACCCCAAATTAAGTAAGTATGTATCTCCTCTGATGAATGAATCAGACACCCAAATACTGGTTAGGATCTAGGTACAAGATGTTCTGGACATGCATAAACTACTTTTAATAATAAGCTAATACTTTATTGCTCCAGCAAATTTAACTTCTAATTATTCTAAATTTGAGGTAATCAAATTTAAGATCCAACTACAATTTATATTGACGTTCCCATGTGCTAAAACCTTGTGTTTAATCCAAAACATCCACATGCAGACAATTCTCAAATTAAACCAGTTACCTGTTATTTGTAGACCCCAACAGCTAAGTAACAAAGGTGTAGAAATCCATTGAACCATAACAGAAGAATAATTTTAGATAAGAATTTGACAGTTTTGGAAGTGAAGCAAAAACAGCTTCTGCTTCCAAAACTAAGAAAAGATGTTTCTCACAACAGGAAAGCAAGAAACACTAGGGGAAAAAAAAAACAAACCCCCAAAACAAACCTAGCTATGTTAGAACAAGTAGTGCACATCATCTCCATTTGAAAGGATGTATAAATGTGTATTTAGCCCTTTAAAAAACAAACTGCACTACAGCATTTATTTATAGGATATTAGGCCAAACTTCCTTCTTGATACAGAAGGTATTTGTAAAATAATTCATTTGGTGTAAATTTTCATCTGTGTAGGTAGGATAAGGTGTAATAGATCAAATTTTAAATTGTCTTATGAAAAATTTACCTTTCTAATTAGATGATTTTCTGTATCAGCTACGTAAATAACATTATTTTTTATAGCGATCCCTTGAGGTGAGTTGAAAGCTGCCTCTGAAAATCTTCCATCTTTTCTTCCACTGTTTGGACCTACCAATGAAACAAAGCAAATTCGAAAGTCACTTTAGAAAAAGGAACTTAAAAATAATCAAAGTGCATATATTTAAATCTGTAAGATAATTACATATTCTAAAAGATGCTTTCATAGCACCTTGTACAGATTAAGTTATTAATAATTTGTGTAGTCTCATTTTAGTCGCTGTGCTGTGTGACAACAATGACAATAATCAGGTGCTATTATGTTTTTCACTCTTTCTACCTAAGTTCCCTGTATCTTTGGCTTATTCTCTAAAGAAAGGTCTTAATAAGGGTCTAAACTGTTCCTGTTTCATTGCATTAGGAAACAACAGCAACAAGGGAAGACAAAAATAGGAAACTCGGTCTTTTTATTCCTGATTGCATCAAAGCAAGCCAGCAGCAAAGATTTTAAATTCCAAAACTCAATTTCATTTCAATGATTTACACTTTGGTGTAAGTTACAAATGAAACTAATACTCAGCAGTGTTTTCTCATGAATAACAATTAGCGAAGAGATGACATGGAACTAATTAGGTGAAAGAACAGTGAGACTGATGGAGTGACAGCCTTTTGCATAGCATAATCAAGAAAGAGAAAAGAAACATGACCTGAATAAAACAGTATGAAGATAAGCATCATATTTTAGAGGGAGTAACATTTAACGTGCATTAGCAGTATGTGTCAACAGAAGGCATTCAGATACACGAGTTATATTTGCATCATATATAGTAATTTTAACCTTTGTGCATTCCCACATTTATTACTGTATGATTGGCTGCATTATATTATTTTCTGGCCACAGGATCATTTAACTGAGTCACTAAAATATACAACTTCTATACCTAGCTGTCAGAAGACAGTTTAGACATTAATAAACAGGAAGGGCAAGGGTGTTACTGTGGCAGATTCCACTAGTTCCCCTTGGTAAGCACAAGGGTCCAACTGAGAAGTTAGGACACTTCCCTCTGAGTTGCTATTTAATGAATATCCCAGAATACAAAAAGGTATCTTGTTGACAGAAACTGCATCTCACAGATCAAATGGAAACCAAATTCCTTGAGTTTCATCATAAGAAATTTTGTTTGTAATTTCCTTACAGAAGGGCATTAAGACTGATGCCTTTATCAGGTTAACTAGGATAATTAGTCTGTCTATTCAATGCAGTATTACTTCAAATAATGAGAGATTTTCCTCCTTGCTTAAACAGCAGTGCCAGTGGTATTTTCATAAAGCTTGTACTATTCCCACCATGGCTCAGGTATTAGTCAATACTAGATTAAGTAATATACCCCACATCGCATACCGGTCTTGATTCTGAGACATAAATGAACCATTGTTTTCAATGGTTTGAAGATACAAACCTTTCCTAAAACTGTCTATAATGACTGCTTGTAAATGGACTGTTCTAACAGCTATTTACTTGGTGCAGTTTGACCAGATAGTTGACTAGATAAAAAAGGAACAATTCTGAATGTTTAATTTATGAAAGAATAAGTCATACAAAAAGTGGGCAAGTTCAGCTGAATTTTCTTGATTTGCATTGTAGAGCAGATAGTAATTTATGAGAACAAAGAGATACTAGATTTTTAAAGTCAAAATGTTACTAATAAAAGGTTTGTAACAGAAGTAAATATAAAATACTTAACTTTTCTCTATTTTGATAACTTGTTTACATGTTACACTTGAGTTTTGATAAGAAACCAGACAGGGATCCTACAGAGGGATGCTTGTAATTAAAAAAAGAAAAAACCAAAAAAACTAACATTTTTTTCTATTGAGAAGAGAAGCATTATTGTCTCTTTTCCTTCCCCTGCCTTGCTACTAGCAGGTATGTGGGTGTACATCACTTAAATCTAAACCCATTTGCAACTCCTGCATAAGAATACAGAACGTGTCATTTGTGCTTCATGTAGGACACGACATAAAAAATACCAAACTTAGTCAATAAAACAAAGAAAAAAAAATTAGACATCTCAACCAGCTGCATTAACAGAGCACTCCTACTGATGGTACTATATTATATCCCCCCAATATCCACTAAAAGTTATTTTAGAAAATTTTTTCCTACCAATACACATGAACTGCTAGATGCTGTAAGAGTCAGCCTAAGAAAAGCTCTAAGAAAAGAATCAGACTAGTAGCCCCAGAGAATATACTCCACTCATAGAATAAAATTACTGTAAGAAACTTGCATAACCTTACCTCCAATAGTGTGCAGAATTTGTCCATTTTTCTGGGTAACCAAAATCCTGTGATGTCCGGTGTCTGCTATTACCAATCTTTCTCCTGATTTATCTACTGTCACTTTGCCAGGAAATAGCAAGGGAGAAGGTGGGAGGGAATCTCTGTATAGCTTTATTCCAATTTTGTTATCTTTGATTTGTCCTCTCTCTTTGTAGAACTTCAGCGTTATAGACGTAAATAAAAACAACTTCTCTTTGTGTCCCTCTCCAACAAGTGAAAACAGCATGTTTCCACGAGGCCCAAGAATGACAAGAGTTGGCCAGCAGGACACTTCTAGTTCATGCCAAAGCGTTGCATCTGCATCATTTACTACTGGGTGGGCAATATTATACCTCAGAACTGCACTTCTAATGTTATCCAGAACTTTTTCATTTGGGAATTTCGCTGAATGGACGCTAATAATAACAAGACCATCTGAAAGGAAAAGTAAAGTTTTGCATTGAAACATATTTGCATCTGAACTTAATAAAAAAGTAAAAATGAAGCACAGTTATTTCACAACATGACTTACTGCATTCCAGAATGAAAGAGGACTTGAACAAATAATAAATGATTACATCTCAGTAGGAATATAGTTATGTATACAAAATACTGAAACTCAGAAATAAATTATCAGTAAAATTACTGAGGTTGAGTACCATTACTTCCCCAACCGGCTGACATTTAATATGGCATAAATTGTTTTTAATTCATGAACCTCAACATACAAAGGCAGAAAATACTTTCAAAAGAATTAGGAGTAGGATGAATGTTTCACCTGATACTTTATTTTTTCAAGTGTTTACCATGCCTCTTTGTCTTTTGATTCCCCAACACAATTATCCTTTTTTAGAAAATGAATTATTTTCCACTATTAACTAGAAGTCACAAATGTAACACTGAAGTCTGGAAGTCCAGTTATCCTGGAATATCTAACTCTAGATAAATAGTGAGAAAATGTATAGGCTTCTGAAATCAATACTGTATTCTATATTTCAACTAAACTGATAGCACCGAAAACTAAGACAAATAGTGCTTGAAATCCCTTTTTTTTAAAGAAAGGATTAATCACAGATTTTTGCCCCTCCTTTTCATATGTTAAGCTAATTTCTGTATTTGGCCTGTAAAGACAATGAAGAGTTCAGGTTTTCCATAGTAAGGATAACTTCACTTGAGATCCTAATATGAAGGTGTTGCATAAGGACAAAGTATTATAATTAAATTATATACATTGCATATATAGCACCAACCCTAAATCCATCAAAAGCATACAATCATGCAATCAGCTTCTCTGAATTGCTTATTTTCTCAGTTTCATGAAATCAAGCACAGAGATAAAAATCTATGGCTCAGACTTTAGCTGTTTTTATTCGTGTGATAAAAGCAAATTTACTCACTTCTACTACATGTAGACATTATGGAAGCAGCCCCAAATTTTCCATTCCCCCTACATACCCAACAGAAAGAGAATGAAGAGCCTTCTTTTATTAAGTCACTTTTCAATACTTTCTAGGAGCAAAATAAAGACTATACACTTTTTCAGGGTTTTAAATTATGTTTTACTAGCAAAATCTCTACCAAATGAAGGAAGCAATGTACATGACATCAATATTATACTTCATCTCACTTCATACTCAGCGAATATTATTAAGCATAAACATAACCTTCTTATAGCCAAAGTAACCTGTGAATTCTGTGATAATCTTTTTAAACTTTGGAGATCTGAGTAACACTGGACTAAGTTTTGGAACATATCCATTTACAGAGTCTGTTGCTCACAGCCACCATGATAGAACGAAGCATTTACGATTTTTCTTAACCGAAGCAAAAAAGGTCACAGCAGTAACTATGCAGTTGTAGAAAGCTGCGATACAATACTTTTAAATGAGAACTGTTAATCTAATGGAAATCCTTAGAAGTTAACCTTACTACTTTCCCAAAAATTACTCAGTAGCATTTTGGAACCACAGTAACGTCTGGGATCTTTCTACTTCTTTATGCAAATAAAAGTTCTAAATTTTCATCTTTTGCATCATTCTGAGGAGAGGAGTGAAATCAAATGGGAAAGGAGAATATTCTTACAGTTTATACCCATACCAGTTAATTTTACTTCAGTATTAGAAAATATTTTGACAACAAAAAAAGTGAATGTACTTCTCTCCCTTCCTCCCTCCCAGTCAGGTCTATAAAAAGTATTTGGCATTTATAAACTCTTTTATCAGTAACATTCAAATATCTGTAGAATTTCCTTCCTTTCTCCGATCACCAATGTCTACAGGTGGATTCCTTGTAGTATCATATTTTTTCAGTAATATAACCAGCAACTATTCCAAAAGCAAAGAAAGCCAAGGAGTCATTACAAGGTGGTGGGGGGGAAGAAGGAACATTATTCAGTCTAATCCAATTCTGATAATGCTTATAACTTAGGAAGGCTTGCAAAATCAGGTTCTTAAATTATGCTAATTTGTGCTCATACAAGTACTTACTGTAATCAAAAATGTAGTACAGTGTTACTACAAGACCATCAATTCTCCAGAAGTCTTGTAGCCACAATCAGAGGAGTTTGCCATTGAAAGAACAGTGAGACCAGCCCTCTGATCAGAGAAGGCCTGAACCAGGGCCCAAAAGAGACATCTGTACGCAACTACATCCAAGGACATGGTTTTGAATGGAATATAGTATGAATTTTTATGCTTTTCTCTTCGCTTTATGGTAGAGGGGGGAGTGTGGTTAGCTGGACATTTTTGTTTTACCCTTCATCATCTGATCAACCTTTTTTTTTTTTTTTTTTTTTTTTTTTAATAAAATACACTTCTCAATTCTATAGTCCCACCTGCTTTTGATCAGGCAGGCTCTTAGATTTAACCAGGCAAAATCATTTCCATTCACTCTTTCAGCAAATAGTTAAAAATCAGTCAGCAATGCCATATTATGCCAACACTGACTTTGACTAATTTAGTCTAAAATGGAGTGTTTTCTTCTCTAATTCGTGATCCTTGATTTTCCTAGCACATAAAGAATGCTTTCTGTTATACAAACCCATTCTCATTAAGAAATCTTTGACTCCCTTACCTGTAGCTCCTGATTATATTTGGACCTTTGCTAAATCCTGCCATTGTTTTTTTCTACAGTATTTCAAATTCCTCAAGGCTCTGCTGCCAAAACAGTAATCTAAGTTGAATTGGTTTGAATTTAAGACTGCAGTCTCTTTTTCTTCAGGCTGTTCTTCAGTCTACCTAAAAGCACAGCTGCAAATACCTTCCTTTCCTGCTGCTCTGCAGACCTTTTTTTTTAAATAAACTTTGTGTGTAAAAAGACACAACCCAATATAGTTAAAGGTTCTTCTCCTCACACTTAAAAAATCTCTACGATTCAGTTATTACTAAATCCTTACATCTCCTTACAGCTTTGCTATCTAAGCTGCCATCCCAACAGTTTTCTTTCTAAACCTAACAGCATGTTTTCTTCTTTGCTGTTCCAAACTGCTGGTATTACGGGAACATACATTCAATTTCTCTATTTTGCAATGTAAAGATCCAGCTCCACGTCTGAAAGCATTCCCACCACGAACAACTGTACTGCTGTTTCTAGTGCCTTCACTGTACTTTTAGAAGTTTCGAAGCTTAAACCTATAGTTACAGATTATCAACTAACTCCATAGCACCACATACAATTAAGATGACACAAAAAAGCTGACAGAAAAATGTAGCTGTTCCCTTTTTCACTGTATTATACGATACAAAACCAAAGCATAAACACTCTGTTGTTCCAAAAAGGGACTCAGTGCTCCAAGATACAATATGGTTGTCTGACATCTATTCAAGGAAAGAAATTTTCTGCTGTAATGCACACTGTATTGCTAGCATTTGATGAATTATCTCTATAATAATGGAAGATTGCCAGAGTCTTTATTGTTTTGGCAGCAAAATCCATATTTTATTTCTATTTTAAGTAATCTACTTTGGTGGTTTTGCGGCAGAAATGTAAGAAAGGCAGTTATTTCAGGTCTTAAATAGTTGTATTTTTTGAGCTTGGAAGAGTTACCTTCCTTCTAAAAAAATAATTCAATCTCAGGTTGGCTTTTTCTTTGCTTACAGGGAAAGGGAAAACTATTTTTCTCTTCTACCCCTTCTCCTCCCTCAACCATAACACAGTATCAGTGGAGAAGTCTAACATCTGCAGGAATGGCAATATTTCAATATAGGAACAGGAAAGGATAAAGAGCTGCACAGCAGGAGAACAATGAAACTTAGTTGAATAAAACAAGTTCACGGATTACAAAATCATTATAACTGATGCAGTCTTTGTTAATCCCACAGGCACAGCATGTTGCAGTATCAGGTAGTTGAAGTCATAATATCATAAACTGTTGAACTCCAGAAGCACGTCAAACATTTCCACTGTAATAGTGTCAGCAGCAGTGCTTACACTTGTCCTTCCAAAGCGTCAACAAAGCTAGAAGGACTCTATTCTCGACACCTATACAGCACAAATAGGATAAAATACCATCTCATGAGGAAAACTCTTGTGGGAACTCACAAATGTTGCTTTAGTCTATATGAGTACGCACACCATCTAAAACACTTTATTTGTAGGATTATACCAGAGCATAATGCTGGACTTCTGCCAAGCTATTTCTGAATATATAAAAAGTACACCCTCTTATAGAAGTAATTTCTGGACTGCTGATAACATGAACTGAATATGCACTGGGGTTTAAAATAACTTTCTGAATGCCATTATGAAAACAGAAATAGCACCACTGAAGATAGCAGCAAGAGCATATCAGATAAAGATGCTAAGCAGCCATTTAATTCTACGGAAAGTAGTCTTTGAGAAAAATTTGTTGAAATTCCAGACAATAAAAATGTGTGCATATGCGCAAAGATGTATTTGATAGTTACGATCATCCTAAAACAACAGCTGCTTGTGTTTGCAAATCTCATGTCTGATTATCACATTGCTGACGTTCCAACATACTCCTGTGTAAGAGGGTACTTACTCCATGTGAACAATAAAAACATTATCAGAATATCAAAAGTTTATGTACCGAGTGTACAGTCAAAGAAAGACTGCTATGAACTATATCTATATTGAAACGTGTCCTCAGTTAAGCAGAAAGATACAGGAAACATTCCTTCACATATTCCAACAACAGATTAAAGATCTAAATGCACTTTGAGATAGATACTTTAGCAAAATAAGATGATTGTTTTCATTCCGAATAATATTGTCTGCTAGGTCAGCACCCTCTATCACTTTCATTGCACTGTAAATATATTGGTGGAATGTACAAATATATCCTATATTTACACACCTGAAGTTTGGTAAAGCTGCAGTTTCACCATCTATTTAACCTGACATGCTGCTCTCAAAATGAGTGATTTTGCTATATGATTGCATCAAAATTAGCATTTGTGCAATCACAAGGTAATACACATTGGAGAACTCATCCAACTGAAAGTGAAGCTGCCCCACCCCAAGGGAGAAGGGACCTCCCTTCACTAAAACAGGCTGAAACTCCAGCATACGGCACTGAACACCAAGACACTTGCATTAATAATCTTGATTTTTTTTTGATATGTCAGAGATCCTTTCTTCCTTAATCTTATTCTTCTGACTTTTATTTTTCTTAGCTTTCTCAGGCCAGCTCTCCTCACCTCTTTTCCCTGGTGACTGATAAGTAATTTCCTCCTTCGGTGAAGAAGATGCACACTGACATAAAACCCTCTACTGAAGTCTTTGTCTAAAGCTTAAAAAAACTCAGCCTTTATTGCCTTGACCTGTATACATGTATATATCCATTTATAGCTTTATACTACTATAATGCTAGAATTCATGCAGTTAACAATTTAATAATCCAAAGGCTCACTCACAATCTACACATGAAAACAACAGAAAAGAACCAAACGGGAAAGCTACAGTTAAAAAAAATCATATTTTCCTTTTTTGTTTGAACCATACAAACATATTAATCTCTTCCTGAATCCAGCTGCTAGCCTCTTTTACCTACCACATTAAATTTAAGATTAACATCCCACACACCTGCTCTCATTTCCTTCTATCCCCACCTTAGTTTTCCCCTTTCATCCCAAATATTTTTTTTCTATCTCCAGTTCCTCCAGGGAACAGTAGGATAGCTCAAATACAAAAAAAGACGTCTCATCTACCAGCACAGTATTTTCCTCAATAATTCCTATAACAGGAAGCTTAAAATAATTCAAACGATAACAAAAACATGTCTCCAACTGGACTACAAATTCAGTTCAGAGTGCTGTAGCTTTTTCTACACCAAAATAGAGATGCTCAGGTATTTTAAAGAGCAAGTTTGTGGGGAGAGGTTGTTAACAACAAAGCTTTTGTTACCAATCATTTTAACAATTTGGTCTTAAAAAAAACAGATTGAAGATATGAGAGATATAACGGTATTACAGAATTCAATAACACTATAGTACAGAATGTTTATCATTTAAAATATTATTCATTATATAATCAGTGTAATCTTCTGAAATCTCAATTTAGACCTTCTTCCCAGCGTACCTGTTATTCAGAGCAGCCCATTTATAACTCGTTAACTACCTCCCCACTTAAAAGAGCTTCCCTCCCCACAAAAATGTTAGACAGTTTTTTTCATTAGATAATGTTCCTTATATCTGAAACCGTCATAGCAGATCTCAAATTAATCTGAAGCAAACAGCTAAGCTTTTCAGGGCAGAAAAATCAGTCTAGTTAAGTGTTTTGTAAAGCATTATGTAAGCCCACAATACACAGTGGAATTTCTTACAGAAAAATTGTAATTTCTTTTTCCAGTGAAAGCAGGTAATACATGAAAATAAATGTCAGCAAAATGAAAACCAATCAGAAAGGTTAATGGAGAATCAGAACCGTATTAAGCATTATAAAGTAATGTTATTTTATTATAGTATTTAATATAAATTTTTGAGGACTGCAGTAGATATTATTTCACATCCCACTGTTCAGCCTATTAAGATATCCTTGGTAAGTTAGTGGCTGCTGCAATGTTGTGTAAGAATAAACCTTACCTCTGCCTAGTCTTCATGACAACAAGAGACTATATTTCAAATAGTAATTGTCCTGCAGGTTTATTCAGTCAGAGAGAGATGGAGATTTTTTCACAGACCTCAATTTAATTCGCTTAAATTTCTCTCCAGAGCAAAGAGGACTACTAATGGAAAATAAGGTGATGCTGCAGGGAATACCAAAACAATCCTAAATCAAGTTTACGTATTTTGTTATTTCAGTTAGAACAGGGCAGGGGAAGTAATCTTATCTACATCCGTTCTACCACCTGTACACTATGTCCTGCTCAGAGCTGGTTCCCAAGTCAAATGCAGAGGGTTAGATACATATACTGATTTTGAGCCCCTATCTTACATTGTTGAGTAGCATTTTTCAAATAGCTCTATTTTTAAGATCACAGTTGAGCTTTAAGTAAGAAGCTTTAAGTAAGAAATATTCTATTTCTTTAATTATACAGACACAATAGCTACCATATTTAACCCCATTTTAAAATGTGATGGGGGTACAAACAGTCACTTTTACCAGGTTACATAAAAGATTATAGGACACTTTAAGGCCCTCCTGAAATGTTGCCAGCTTTTAGTAATGAACAACAAAATGACTCAGCTACTCCACCTGCAACACTGCCAGGAAATTCTATTTTAAGCAAGCCAAAGCACTTTTACCTTTATCAGAGTACTGGTGCTCTAAGGCATGGAGATCAGGCAGCAAGTGCAAACAATTGATGCAGCAGTAAGTAAAGAAATCCAGCACCACCACTTTTCCACAAAGGTCTTTGTGAAGAGAAATGGGACCTTCAGTGTTTAGCCACTGTAAATCTGGAATTCAGAGAACAGAGGTATCCAAATTAGGGGGGAGGGGTAGGGAAAGGAACACCTTTATACCTAACTTCCATGAGAACAGACATTTCTAGTATAGTTAACTTAAAAAATGTTCAACATCACTTTCTGTCCAGGTAGGAAGGCAAACAAAAAATCATACATTTATCAAACTCACCCTTATGCGCCACAATTTTTCATAATTAGCAAATAAAATGTACTAATTATTAAGTAGTATTAAGCAAAATTATTAAACTAACAAGATCTAATGTAATACTGAAAGTGCAGATTATACATTTAAACAGGCACCTTTTAATGGAAAGCACACGAAAGCCCCAGAACAATTTTCATATATCATCGTAAAGCATGATCTACATTATCCAACCCCTAAGAAAGTCATATGGGTAATGCTTATTTATTTTAAATTCAACAAATACATGCTAGTAAGCAGATAAAAACCTGCTAAACTCTTGGAGATTTTACATTTTGGTAAAGAACTAATACCAGAGACTACTGAAATATTTCTGTATTTATAGTTTTGATCTTGAGTTTGAACAGTTTGAAATAACAGGTATAAATTCATGTTATATGTTGTTTTGGAGAAATAAAACCCTTTCAGATACACCTGGTACTATTTCTGCTCATTTATTTTGAACCACCTGATACAAGACATTAAGGCAGTGTTTTCTCATTTTATGTACGTACACGCGAAGAGGTAACTGATACTCCTCTGATCCCATAAGAAACTGGTATCAAGGTACGAAATAAAAATCCTAGAATATGTCTGGCCTGTATTATCACTCAACATTTCTTAAAATAATGGAAAAAATGCAGATGTGATATATCATAGCCAAATTAAATTTCTGAAGGGCTACTTTTTAAAAAATGTACAAGTGTGCTTTGGTAACCTAAAAATATTCAAAAATCCCACCCTGACAGTTTCAACAAACTAAGTTTTTACTTCCCACATTCCCAGAACAAGTTACTGCTACTCAAGTCAGCAGAAGGATGGTTTTCTGCTTCACAAAGAGGAGGGTTGTTCATTACCTATATACACATAAACTTGCACAGTCATTGTTTTGGTGACAATAATAAAACTTAGAAAACCCTTGCCCGTATACTGAGGAAATCATGCAAAAACTTAATAAACATTTTGTTTTTAAAACAGTATGTTATTTATTTTATGGTATTGCTCCCTTTTTCACTAAAGTATCTTTCATCAAAACATACTGTAAATTAAAAATGTTGACTATTTATTTGAGCTGCTTTTCAGAAAAGAAGATAAGCAGTGAAAGAATACAGAAGGTGAAAAGACACTAATGACAAAGGTGAAAGTTCAATTCGGGAATCCAAATCCAGAGAAAAAGAGCATTCACTTTACTTCACTGGTAAAGTCAGAATTCAGTCCCGTGATATGTACGTGATTTTAAACACAAAGTTTATCTTTTTAGGTCTTTGTCTTGTAAACCCCTTTTGTGAGCTCTCATGGTTCCAGAGTGTCTCAACTAGGTGACCAGGACTCCGAGGAGGACTTACACGATCTTACGAGACTTAACTTTTGAGTCACAGTGAATGTAAAAAGAGATATAAAAATGCGTGAAACATGTGAAATGGAAATGGGCACACCACTAAACGAGGACTACACTTCCAGCATAGTTTATATTATCAGAACCATGAAAATTGACAAACATAGGTAAGTCATGGGGAGAGAGCTGGGAAACATCTTACAGGGCTGCAGTGAAACCAAGCGAGCTCAAGAGAAAGCTGAGAGAGCAGGTAAGGTGAGACCACTGACTGGCTGAGGGCAGATATCAATACACTGCAGAGAAGAGAAATGTTTTATTAAAAATGGTAACACACTGAAGCCACATATCAGAAGTTTAGGACAGAAATTTTAAACAACATATTTTTACAAACACTAGCAGAGTGCTTATAAAGGGATTCTTTGCACTTGTCTTTTCCTGCTGGTACTTTCAGGACGCACATTTCTTGCAACGAGGACAAATATTTTTCTTTTTCAAAGAAGGCAGTTAACGAGGCCTTAAATTACCCGGGCCTCCCCCTCGGCAGCGGGGCTTCAAGGAAGACGCCGCACCCCGGGGGGCAGGAGCCAGGGCTCGGTCCCGAGACCTGGCGGGGGCCCAGCTGCCGCCGCCGCCCGCGGGGCCGAGCTCCGCTCCGCTCCGCTCCCCGAGGGGGCCCGTCCCGCTCGGGCCCCGCCACCCACCTCTGCCGAGCTCGGGCACCGCCAGGTCCCGCTCCCGGCTGTCCATCTTCTTCAGGTACTGGTAGACCAAGTTCTCCTTCTCCTGGGGGGCGTCGGCGTCCAGCAGGGCGTACTCCAGCTGCGTCTGGGCGGGCAGCAGCGCCGCCAGCGCCCGCGCCCCCGCCGCCGCCATGGCGCCGCCTGGGCCCGCCCGGGCGCGCAGGGGGAGGGCGGCTCCTTACCGCCCTGCCTTTTCCCCGTCCCATATTCGACAGCTCCCGCTCCGGCAACACCGCGAAACCGAAGGAGCGATTAAAAAAAAATCCCCTAAGCACAAACACGAAATAAATCGTGTGTTTTAACGGGAGACTGCTTGTGATAAATTCGTGTTTTTAACCAGCTCCGATGTTCTCGGTAGCATATTCGCCAAGAGAATCCTTAGTGGTGGTTTCAGCTCAGCAGATTCAGCACAGCCCTTTTTCCCGCCCAGTTTCTTATTTATTTTTAAATGGAATAAACCTGAAAATCGGGGGGCTGGGGACACGGTCCAAGCACCGCACCAATAAATAAACGGAGTTTTTCTTTTTTCTTTCGGAAGCTACGGGAGATCCGGAAAGCGGAGCGGCGGCCGTAGTGACGAAGCTGCGGCGACGAATGCGGCGGGAGGCGGCGGCCGCGACCCGCGGTGCCCGGCGGCAGCGAGCGGCGGCGGGAGGCAGCGGCCGCCTCGGCCTGCGGCGTGTGGCGCCTCGCGCCTCCTGCAGCGGCTCTGGAGCGGACATCGGCGTCGTTTTCTTTGAAATCCTCCCCGCTTCGGCCGGCGAGGTGGCAATCTGGCGCGGGGGTGGCTGGGCTCACCTTCCGAGGCCGGGTTAGGTGCTTGTGAGAGGAATAACCGAAGGAAATGGCTCTGTCTGCAAGTATTTCTGCACCTTACAGCCTCGGGTTTTGTTTAACAGCTGTGTTTACAGATATCCAGACAGACAATCTCTAAATTAGTTTTAGGGTAGAAGCCACCATGCTTCTATCTCATCAGGGATTGCTGTTCAATTTGAGGCCCAATCTTGCTTTTTTAAAATGGAGTTCAGGTGCTTTTCTTCAGCTAGTGAAGAGAGGGGGAGAGACGAAACATATTAACAGAAGGAAAACTAGACTAATGGACTTCTGCCTAAGAGCAAGGGAAATATTTCATATGTTGCCATGTCTGAAGATGCTTTATTGGAAGAGGACATCTGGGAGTACAAATCCATTAGGAAACAGAAGTTGGTGCATCAGAATAGTTCAGAGTGCACCTCCACACCTGTGCAGAAAATAAGTAATGACAAGTGCAGACCAAAAAGAAAGGGAAATGGAAATAAAAAAAAATCAGTGGAAAAACCTGATACTATTAAGAAAAGCAAGCAGAGATCAAGAGCAGATCAGGATCTAGATCAAAGTAAAGATGATACTATTGTGCAATCCCAGGAAAGTGTGAGTAGTCTGACAGAGCAAAGCTCATCAAATGCAAAACCAGTTAATGATGGATACTGTCCAAGCTGTCAGATGCCTTTCTCTTTACTATTAGTCCAGACACCTCGGTGGCATGTTGCTGAATGTTTGGATACTCCAGGATCCGTGGAAAAAGGTATGAGTAGCATACGAAAAAGTCTTTAAAAAAAGATGTTAAAGAGACATAATGTTGTGTAAACTCTATTTTTCATGTTTAGTTCAAAATCTGAGGTGATAGTTGGTATGATTTTTAGAATGTTGTTATTGATCATTTATCAGCATTATTTTCATATCAGAATTTGGATTCTTTTTAAAGATCATGGAACTGGTATGAAAATAATCTAACAACGTTATGTCAGAACTTTGTGGAGCATTGGTAAAAATTCTTGGTTGTTCTTCAAACTCCCCTTTCACTGGCTTTAAGAAATAGAAGGCATTCAGCATATTGCATATTTATGATTTTAAAAAAATGGATGTGATCAACTTTGACCCCTGTTATTATTCAGTCAGTATTGAGAAAAAGCCTCCTTCAACTAAGAGATTGCTACTTTGCACAGAGAATTTATTTCTCCTTACATGTGAATTCTGTTATAGCATACCCACATTGCTGTGTGATTTGTCCAGTTATCTACGGACAGTTGCAAGCTGAGATCAGTCTGTCAGGCTAATGTACTTGAAGTGTTAGCCCCTGGTCCAGTGTATTTTAGAAATTTTGTATGGAATTATATGTGAACATTCCTATGTTCGTGCCTGTGAAATTCAAGAGTTAGGCCAGCAAACAATCACCAAAAAAGCCTTAAGATGTTCTTGGCATTTGAATCCTGATTACTTTTTTCACATAAGTTTATTTTATTTTATTTTATTTTATTGTAACCCACCAGACAACTTTGAGATGGAATTTCAAGTTGATTCAGAACCTAGATTTGGTTTGTTTTGAAACATGTTTATTGTCTTTTGCAGTGCCACTGCTCTGACCTCGTTGCTTGCACGCAAGACACTTCTAAACTAGAAGCTGTATAAGTACGCTAGCACACTGGAACAAGCTAAGACACCCTTCTTGTTAGATGGGCGTATTAATTCAGGCTTAGTGTTGTGTTTCCAGCAGCTATTCAGTTTTAGGTTGGAAGCAGTCTTACTTCTAGCCAGCTTAAGGCAGGAGCCCTTAGCTGATTGCACATTATTTTGTAGTTGTGCCTTGTATCCTCCTATGACTTCATGTATAAGAAAAAGCTTTTAAATGAAATGTCATATATAGTTTTTATTTTAATATTTACGTCTATCTTTACAAAGATATTAACAGTGCTCTCTGCTTAACTTTTCATAGAGTGTCCTGATGGTTTACTATGCACTTCCACCATTCCATCCCACTACAAGCGCTATACCCATTTTCTACTTGCAGCAAGCAGGGCAGGAGATTATCTTGTAAACTCTTCAATATACACTTCAGAGAGGAAGATCACATGTTCCACTGCTGCAGAGTCCAGCTGTTTCCCAACTCTTGTGGAGGCAATCTCACAGAATGAGAAGCCATCCAGTAATGTCCCAAATGATGAGCATACATTGAGGGTACAGAGTTCAACACAAATGAAATCTCTAAATACAACCAGTGAAAGTACTTCTTCTTCTGCAAGTGTTCAAAAGCCTCAACAGACACTTCAGTTCACACAGACCACAGATGACAATTGCAAATTTGAATTTTATGACTTTGCATCCTCTCAAGAAAGTGAAATAGGAGACGATCTGGATAGTCAGAAAGATACAAATCAGCTAAGTCTGCTACAGTCAAAAGCTGATTTCAGTGACTGTGAAATTTCTTATTCTCCACTAAGTACTTATGAGGAAAGTGAAGAGGAAATTGAGGAAGAGGAGAAGAAAGTAAAAATGTCTAAAAAGAAATTATTTGAAGTCCACAACTCTGAAAATGAAGAATCTAATTCTGTGTTGTTTAAAAAACTCGATGGGCTTCTCTTACAGCAGGCACATGAGTATGAGTCTATTAAAATGGGAAGTTTCACAACAGAAAACGAACACTGTGAGAAAGTAAATATGTTGAGCTATGTAGATTATAGTGTAAAAACTGTTTCTGAGGGTCACATGAATATCAAGTTCTCTAATTCAGCATGTGTAGATAATCAGCATCAGCAAGAGGTGCTAACCATAGAATCTTCTTTTCCTCATAATTACAATATAATTAAGGAGGAGGTTGAACAGTCAGAATTGATTTCGTCTGTTGCTAATGCAGGTAATAAAGACTCTAAAGACATTCGTGCTTGTGCTTTGGATTCTGCGTACGTGGCTCTTACTGACATGCCATTGCTGCAAGTCAGAGAAGGTGCTAAGTCTCTCCTGTCACAGGAAAGTAATGTTTTGAAGGATCCAAGTAACCTTTTAACTAGTACAGATAAAATGACTGCTAACACAACTGAAAAAGCAGTATGCCAGGAGAGTTTGCAGTCAGTAATGGGGAAAGAAGGAAATCTTCCTAACACAGCTGTTATATGCTGTCCGAGCCCAATCTCTAAAACAGTGCAGTTTGTTTCTTTAGCAAGTATGAATGCCAAATCCAGTTCTGCCAAGGATCTCAAGCAAATGGACATTGGTGTTTTCTTTGGGTTAAAACCCAAAGCAAAAGAGGAAAGCAAAGGAGAGACTCCTTCAAGTGAAGGAATGCAGATATCAAGTCCAATTACTCCCACTGGAAAGAGGCCCAGACAGTGCAAAAGGAAAGCTGAAGGATCTGTGGAGGATGTAGAAGCAGTTAAAGAAAGTTCAAATAAAAATGGAGTCTTTGCAGATACAAGTTCTGGTGGCCAACGAAGGTGGAGAAAAAAATTCAGAGAATCATCTACTACAGGGGAAGGAACAAGAAAAAAACAGTGTCCTTTCTACAAGAAAATACCAGGTGAGAGATAATTACTACTTTTGTAGTGGTTAAATAATCTGACTGGAGTGTTGTATTTTTTTTCCTGTAATTTTAGGCTGTATTCTTTACTCTCCATAACCATTTGTCCCTAGGGACTCCACTCCCTAATGAGTTTTCCTTCCCCCACCTAAGTGAATCAGATTTTGTGAAAGTGCAGGTCTCCAGAAGCTGATGGCAGAATTAGAATCAACAAAGGCTTTGTCAGTAAAGTATAGTGAAATAATTATCTCTGAAAAATTATTTCAAAGACAGATTTTCAAATATATTTAAGAGAGTAAGAAACATAAGGAGTTTTGAAAGACAGATGTACTTTCTTAAATTATTTTGAATATATCCCTCCTTAATATTCCCTTCTTCTAATTCCCAAATTTAATCTTTTATGTAACTTCACTTGTGCCTGGAAAATAAGTCTGTCAATAGCAATTATTTCCTTACACTAAATAAAAAACTGAGTTTCATTTTGTATTAAAATTCAGAAGTAGTATTAGAAATATTAAGTGCTACAACTATGAAAACAAAGAAATGAAAACCAAACAGAAGAATTTAGCTAGGGAAAGAGCCAAGAATTTCTCAGAATCTCCTCAAGCAATTATCAGAGATGCAGGATGCTGCTGATGGATCAGCAGCTTAAAAGACTTCAGACCCTCACAGTTTACTACTAAAGGTCTGTCTTAGTTGTACTGTTTGATTTTTTTTTTTTTTTTTAAGCCTCCTAGACAGAAATGTGAAGAAGCAAAGTAGAAATGTATTAGGGATCCTAAATGCCTAGCTGCTGCTTGAAGACTGACCTTTAAGCCTTTGAGGAGTTACGCCAGTATCGTGGGTTCTGTGGATTGAGAGAATTTCCCATGTATGATAAATTCAAAGGATCGACTCCTATAGTGAAATTTTCAAGCTGATTTGCTATCATCCCTCTATATCACTTTTGTTCTGAATTTTGTTTATACACTTGAAGTATATTTGACTGCATTTTCTATATTGCTAATCATATGCATTTATCCTGTGGCCTACAATAATTCATCTCATTGAAGTTTCAAATCAGGTACTTCTCAAGCAGTTGGGGATTTTCGGCTTTTGTTTTTTTAATTTCCAGACTGCTGTGTGTTTTTCTGGAGTTGCATATACTTAAAGTTCTAGCATCAAGTAAATAAAACTATTTGGAAGATCTGAACAATTTGCGTAAAATAAAATTAAAAGTATTTGAATGCCAGCAGATGGATTAATTCTGTGCAATATTTGGTGGCTTTAAGAAAGTAGAGGCAAATGTAAAAGGACTATTTGTCAGTATGTTTGAATTAAAAAAAAAAAATTGCAGAGAAAAGTTGTTTTTATACAACAGCTTTATACAAACGGTGCCTCCTTGAAAACTTACAGTGGCAAATCAGTGAAGTTTTATCTCAGCAGAGGTATTCAAAGACCACTATAACTATATTGTTAACTATAACTATATAGTAGTGTGTTTTAGGAGGAATAATAAACATATAATAATTGAAAAACTACAGTTTGACTGCAAAGTGTGTTTTGTTAAGCTCTAGTTGTCTGTTGTATTTTGTGTTAAGATGCTGGTATTGGACTTTAATCCACGTGAACTTTCAAAAATACCAGCTGAATATAGATAGATTTATTTTGCTTAACCAGTTGCCATCTATGGAAGGTGGCATTTTAACAACAGATATTTGGGTGGCATGTGAAGCTGTTTGTGCATGGACATTTTGTTAAGCTTTATTTTAATAAACAAAAAACTCTTTTGCTACTGTAAACTCATATGCAAACCATGTTCATCTTTAAATGCTTCCTTTAATTGTATACCTTGTAACTGTATTCCCTTTTTTAACTGTATTTCCCTCTTTGGAAGAAAAGAAAGAAGGAAAAAAAATCAAAATAGAAAACAGTTCTGACCTATGCATATTTACTGACTGACTTTTCTTCCCCTTTTTCTGTAGGAACTGGTTTTACGGTTGATGCCTTCCAGTATGGAGAAATTGAAGGCTGTACAGCCTATTTCCTCACTCATTTTCATTCTGATCACTATTGTGGACTAACAAAAAACTTCATGTTTCCAATCTACTGTAATAAGGTAAGATTGTCCACAATTACTAGACATTATCAAATCCATATGCAACTATAATCACCTTTAGACTGATGATAATAAATACAGGAGCAGAGGTTCCACTGTTGGGGCAGTAGGCACAGTATTTGTATAGACGAACCTGGGATCCTCTGATAAAAGATCTTCTTACCCTGATTTGGCTGATAGGGAAGATTAGTGAAATTTCTGTGACTAGATAACATGGAAAAATTTACGTTTAAAGGGTCTGCTAGAGGTCATATAGTCTGATCTCCTGCTCAAAGCAGGGCTAACTTTGCAGTTGGATCAGATTGCTCAGAACCTTTGCCAGTCAAATATTGAAAATATCTGCAGACAGTTTTCAGAACCTCTCTTTGCAACCTGTTCCAGTGCTTAACCACTTTGTGAAACTTTTTCCTTATATTCAACCAAAATGTCTCTTTTTGCAGCTTGTAGCCATAGCTTCTTGTTCTTTTTGTGCGCATCATGGAGAAGAGTCTGGCTCCATCTTCTCTATAACTCTCTTCAGGTGGTGGAAGACTGCAGTGAGATTCCCCTTAAGCCCTCTCTTCTCCAGATTAAGTAAATGCAGTTGTCTTAGCCTGGTCCCATGTGTTCTGTGCTTCAGGCTTCTGAGTGGCTGAGACTGCCATTGAATATTGTATTTCCAACAGACCTTCTTTATTCATGATGCAGTAGAGCACCTCACCTAATCAGTCCATACAGAACCTGTTCTGATGTATGGCAGAGGTCTCCTGGATTGCTTGTGTCCCACCATGTTGCCCTTCCAGCAGGTGTCGGGGTGATTACAGTCCCCCATGATGCTGGGATGATTACAGTCCTCCCAGGCCTGTGACCTGGAAACTTCTTCAGTTATTCAGAGAAGGCTTGGTCCACCTCCTCTCCTTGCCTGGGGAATTTGTAACGGATGTTCACCAGGTTGCTCATCCTTTTTGGGCCTCCTCACTGATTCTGATCCATAACTTATCGACAGGCTTTTTAAAGTTTGCTTTTAAAAAGTTTGGGATTTTTTTTTAAGGCAGCTTTTTTTTCAGTTTGCTTTTTGAGGGGTGAAATGCTACTGAAAGGTTTGATCATACCCAGGATCTCATAGGTTCTCTCTGAGCCAGACTGTCTGAGTTAGAGTGCCTTTGTTTCTAAAACAAATAAAGGGGGGTTTTTTGAAGATTTTTGTTTCTATTTTATATTAAATCCTTTTGCCGTTACAGATAACTGGCAATCTGGTGAAGAGCAAACTCCGAGTCAAAGAGCAGTACATCCACGTATTGCCGATGGACACAGAATGTACAGTAAATGGGATCAAAGTGTTGTTGCTTGATGCTAATCAGTATGTATCATTGCATTTGTTGAGCAGTGTTTGTATATGTAGAATATTAAAAGTAAACAGTTGTACTTATGCGGTTTATGATTTCATGATCCTGATGGCATCAGTGGACCTGAAAAATTAAGGCTAAAACTACTTCAGATACCCAGGTTAATAACACAATTTTTTATTTCAGAAGTGACTTAGGCGTGAAGGAGCCTAAATTTCTTGTAAGTAGATAGCTTTTGAAATAGCTGAGTTACTTTTTAAAATGAAACCTAGGCTTTTCTTGATCACTTTTACTTTATTTTGTTTGCTTGTAATGAATCCATGGTGTCATCCATACACAGTTCCTTAACTTGTTACATTTGCTGAGAGGTTGAATGATTTTCTAGTGGTCTGGACACTTCAGTCTTAGATGTCTAGTTGCGAACACCCTAGATCTGATTTTCAGGTATAATAGGTTTCTGTAGCTTCCACTGAAGACAGTGAAATCTTCAGCTA
Source organism: Dromaius novaehollandiae (assembly GCF_036370855.1). Lineage (NCBI taxonomy): Eukaryota > Metazoa > Chordata > Aves > Casuariiformes > Dromaiidae > Dromaius > Dromaius novaehollandiae. The sequence continues at coordinate 38,955,656 of NC_088103.1, read as the reverse complement.
AAGAAAAATGTGATACTTTGGATCATGGAAGATTTTCATCCAGCTATCCTAACCAAGAGTTTAAAAACTGAACTCTAAACCTTGTTGAAATCTGTAACATCTATGACTAAGAATTTTGTTGGATTCAATGACAAAGGGTGAGATTTTTGCCCAGGTTTACAGCAGCAGAGTATGTGGTAATGTTGCAATTAGAATTCAGTAGCGTCTGTCTTCCAGTCCTGTGCCCTTGCCATTCTTCCTCTCGGTGCCTTATTTGGCTATGGGATAAAAGAAAAGTTCTTTCCCTAAAGTATATATTGAAATGCACTGTGTTACAGCTGGTTTGAATATTACTTATCTTTGGTTTTGTTTATAGTTGGAGAGATAAGATTGCATGAAGTCCTTTGAGAACCCTTTCTGGGAATGAAAGAAGCCTTCTTGCTTATGTAATTTGGACACTTCCCATTTTTCCTGATTTGCTCCTCAATCCCCTTCTTCAATTTAAAAGGCATATAAAACCTACATACAAAGTTCAAGTTTTTGGAGAGCTTACCAATTCTGTCATTTTTAGCTCCTATTCTTGACAGCGTTTCCTTTTTGAGATTTTGTTTATCCTTTACAGATGATTCATGTCCAAAATAGTCCCACTCTCATTTCCCAGTCTGAGCACTTGCCCTCCTTTAGTGAAGAACTGCAAAAGGTGCAAAGGACTCCCTGTGGCTGTGGCCAACAAAAGAATTGTGTTTATAAACAGTGAATTCTGGATGGAGGATAATGTTTAAAATCTGCAAATGGAATTTAATAGCAAAAGCTTCAGTAAGTTCTACAGGAATGAAGATAGCATTTGCAATAATACAATTCTGTTTCTCCAAAATACGAATACTTCTTGTCTTTAGTATGCTGTTTCCCCTTTAAATCAAGTCTAATGGAACCACAGAGATTGGAACTGAGGCAGCATCTGTGTCATACCTAGAGGAAGACAGAGCATCCTAAAAAGGCAGTTAATGCTTGATTACTTTACTGTTGATGTAGTTTTCTTCTTTCCATCTCAGCTGAAAAATCAAGTTAGCTTGTCAATGGCCATGAGGATGGCTTTAGAATTCCTTTAGAAAATAGGAATTTTTAGCAAACCTGGGCTGCATAGTAGCTGCAACTTAAAATTCTCTTCTCTATGCCTTCCTGCTCCTGTAGGTCAGTGTATCTCTTGTCTTAAGGCAGTTTATCAATATAGAGAATTAACATAATATGTGGGGTGTTTTTTTGTTTTTTGTTTTTTTTTTTTAAGTTGTCCAGGTGCAACAATGATCCTTTTTTATCTACCTACTGGAAATGTTATTCTGCACACAGGAGACTTTAGGGCAGATCCTTCTATGGAGCGCTATCCTCCTTTGATTGGTCAAAAAGTCCATACCCTTTACCTTGATACCACGTAAGTCTTTTTTTTATTATTTATTCAATATAACCCTTGTTTCACTTCAGTAAGACTTTATATGAATCAGATAAATTGTAATATGAATGACCTTTGTTTTTAACACTCTTTAAGTTTGTTCAGTATTATATAAAATTAGATAATTATTAAAAGTCTGTCTATGTCTGGCCTCTTTATCTGTTACACTGTTATAGGAGTGAGAATGAAGGTGGGTGGTGGAAAAGTTGCCGAAGTATTTGTTGAGGTGGCTGTATTATTTATAAGTGATATTAAATTCTAGATGTCAAAGTTCTTATGTTGAGTGTTCAACTCTAAAAATAAAGGTTTACAGAGCAAATGGTTTTAGGTGGATTTAGATCTATAATGGAAAAAAGGAAAAAGAAAATTCAAAGAGTGAAAGAATGCGAAATGGTTAAGTTAGTTGTCCAGGTTTTCATTAGACCTTTCTCTGACTCATCTATATAAAATTGTTTTTCTGTATGTGATGACTAATGCCCAGCTGCAGTCTTTCATTTCTGTTCCGTATGTTTCTGTGAATGAATAATGCTTTCTGTTATGGTTTGTGTGCATGACAAAAAATAGACATAAGGATGCAATTAGTATGTGATACAAATATCTAGCTTGGTATTTATAGAGGAAAAAAGCTACAAAATTAAGTGTCAGTTTCAGACAAGTGAATAGTTATATAGAAAAGTGTGCATATACTGAACATAAATTTTGTTGCAACAATTTTATCTGGGTACCACAGTGTTTTCTAACAAATAGATTGCCAATAGTTTGAAATTACATTGATGGATAACACCTTTTTCATTTCCGTGTTACTCTATGCATGCAGTTTTGAAGGTCTTTTAGGAAAACTAATATGCCTTCCATTTTGTATAACAAAGTGTTTACATGACATCTTGTTTCTATGCCTCAGATACTGTAGTCCTGAATACACTTTTCCTTCTCAACAAGATGTTGTCCAGTTTGCTGTCAATACTGCTTTTGAGACAGTAACTTTAAACCCACGTACTCTAGTTGTCTGTGGCACCTATTCCATTGGAAAAGAAAAAGTTTTTTTAGGTATGTAAAATAAATGTACTCGATCAAATGACTTAAGTACCTGTCTGAATGTTAAATGTAAGGTGTTAAATGACCTTTTTGCTAAAGGATGTACAGGGTGTAAAGGATCTTAGGCTTGATGGTCAAATATTGCATAAAGAAGATAAATACATTCTGCCAGTTGTCTTCCCACTCTCCCCCCTTCAGCTTTAGCGTTCTGAAAGAAATGTTTTTCTGCCATGTTTACAGAATGTACAATATGTCTATTCAGATATTAAGGTGAATGAACAGCTGTGGTGGTGGTAAGGAAAGCACTGATGATAATCTAAAAAGTATAAATGAGATCTTTATGATGCTTTTGGTTTTAATAATCTCAGATGTTGTCAAGAAACAGCAAAGGGGGAAATCTTAATTCTTTTTAAATGTCTGTCTTGTTAATGCATTTTTCCCTCAAGGTTTGTTGTTTGTATTTTTGTAAATACTTACAGTAACTGGTTTTAACTGGATCAATTTTAACAAAGCTTTCCCAAAAGCAAAGCACATCTTTTCTGCCTCAATGAAAATCATGTGTGCTATGCTTTACTCAGTTACAGCATTAGAAACCATAATGATTAGCTGAATGTATTTTTTAGAGCAGACAGCTGTGTACCATTTGTGCTTTTGAATAGATTTTCAAGTCATCAGGGCAAAACCTTCTCTGAAATTCAGTCTGTAGTTAACTTGGGCTGTTTGTCCCATATTCCAAAAAGTACACATGGTTCTAGCTTCTTTGAAATAAATATCAGTTCACACCAAAAATATTTTACCAAAGAAACACAAGTTGTAATTGAAGAATATACTTCTGCTTCTCTTTCCAATTGCCCTACAGAATTCTCGAGCTAAAAAATACTAGCCTGTGCATTTTAAAAGTCATGGAACATTGTATCTTGTTGAATATGGATTTTTTTTTTTTTTTCACTTAAAAAAATGTTCCAGTGCAATAACTAGGAATATCTCTAAGACAAGTAACATAAGCACTCTTATTTATCTTCTTTTATTTTTTAATTTTTTTGTACTTCATTCTAAAGCAATTGCTGAAGTTTTGGGCTCAAAAGCAAGTATGTCCCGTGATAAGTACAAAACACTGCAGTGCTTGGAGTCAGCAGCTGTTAATTCCCTCATCAGTATGGATTGGCATGATAGTTTGCTTCATGTTCTTCCTATGATGCAAATTAATTTTAAGGTAAGTTTAGAAGATACCGTATGCTGATTAACCTGATGGCAAACCTTAATGTTGGCTCATCTCACTCTATGTTGTCTGTTGCTTTTTAACCTCCTGTCGGATCATATTTGTTTAGTAAAGTTTTGACATATAGCAATACATTGAAAATGAGATGCAATTAAGAACTGTCTTCAAACATGATGCACAGAAAGTGTAATTTCACATTAATGCAGTGCTCGTACAAGATGAGATTTGTTCAAAGGCTTGCTCTTTGCAGGCCTTTTTGAAGTAGATTTATGTAATGACTGCAGGATCTATCTTTTTAACAATTAATATACTGTGACACTTGGTCCCTGTTTTTGGCCTGCCTTTTGCCTTGTGTGATGTAGGAAAAGACTAGAAGGATTTTCTGCCTGAGGCTTTCTTCATTTAGAGGCAGCCCCTGAACATTGCAAACTTTCAATCTGTTTTAACATAATGAAAGAATCGAGTTCTCCTTGTTCCTATCCGTTCTATTTCCATGGCTTTACAATCATAATTTTAGCAGTTAAAAGAATATTCTTCCTCATCCTATGCTGAAGATCAACATGGGGATATGGATACTTGAAAACCAGTGAAAACTCATACACGAACAAGTGCATGCAGTTCAGTGGGTTGAAGGACACCTCATACGTTTACATTCTTTAATTTTTCCACATAGAAGAATTTTCTGTACTACTTGTAGCAAAAGGAAGTAAAACAGTTTTTGTTTAAGATATGTTTCATCTTAGCTGACTTTCAGTGACGTTTTATTCAAGAGAATTTGAGACACTGGGATTTCACTGTGGAGATTTTTGTGGGAATTTCTTAGTTGGGAAAGGTGATTGATTCATAGGAAAACGTGTTTTTAAATAGACCCCAAAATACAGAATGGCATTAAAGCAAAGCAGCAGGCTCTAGTTTAAAGGTAGCTGGAAAGAGAAGGAAAAAACCATCGGTCACTTCAGCCTTTCTCATTTGGACTCATTTTCCTGCTCTGCTTCAGGTCTACTCTGTGAGCTCAAGCAAATCCTTCATAACAACATAGTATTTAGCTGCAGGACCAGCCAAGGTCAGAGTTGACCTAAAAAGGAGAAAAAGAGGCTATATGATTTGGACAGGAGCTGCAGGAGAAGGAACATATCTTAGTGGCTTAAACTTACTCTATAATCTTTTTCATAGTGGCGCAGAAAATGAGTAATGGAAATGCATATGGATTTAGTATGTTTAGTTCAATGTGTTGTATTGTCTTAATAAACAGCAGTATGTTTTAGTTTCTTGCACAGAGTTTGTTTGTTGTGTGATACTGCTATCATGTATCCCTCTGCTTGTAGAGTACTCACGCAGTGGGATTTCTGGCAGAGGGTGTGCTTAAACTGTAAGGATCCCCAGACAGCCTTGCTCCTCAGGGAGGCAGGTGCGTTGTGTGGCAGGGTCTCATGTCTCGGAATGGAGATTCTACACAAATCTGCAGCTTGCCAGGAGCGATGCCTGGACCCTGTTCCGGCCCAGGGAAAGATAAAGGCACAGACATCCTGTGGACTGAGACAGTACAGTCCTGGGGTAACAGCTGCAGTGTTCTGTACTGGGGCTTTAACATGTATGAAGTTTGAATGTGATATCCAGCTATGATTAGTAATATTGTGTCCATATAAACTAGTCATGCTAGGTGGGCTTCCAGAGTGCTAATTTTCCAAGGAGGCCGGTAACTAATCAACGCCCAGGTGATATGTAGTATCAGTAAGATGTGGAGAATGTTAAATATTTAAAGATGAATTCATATAGCCATTTATCTGGCTGCTCCAGCAACATCAGTAAACATGAACTCAGAAAGACAATATATTCTCAAAAATACCATCTGGTCACTTGTAGTCCCTTGTTCTAGTTAAAGAGCAACGAATGATACCATCCTGTTTTATAGGCCATGTAAATGTTGATGTCATCATCTCCAGTTGTGCGTTTTTCTTGTGTGCTATGTTACGCAGGCTTTGTCCCAAATTACTGATTCACTACAGAATCTTTTAGCGGACCTCATCACTAAATACCAAATAGTTTTCAGTAGAGTAAGCCTCAGCTTTTGTTATCGTCTTCTAGGTCTCTCCTACCTCTACTATATTATTTGGTCCTTAACTCTACTTAAGAACCCAATCCTACTTCTTAATTCAGACTAATTTCCTACTCAGGTAGTTTCAAGCTGAGAAACCTATAAATCCACAAAATCCTTATGGGAGTATCAAAAAATTGAATTCAGTCCTTATTTAGTAAGTTGAGTACAGCTGTGATTTTGTACATCAGTTACCTTTTTAGTAGAATGCAAAAAGCCATACCCTGATGGTAATAGGTCCTAGAAGCTCCAATTTTATAACCTAGGATTTTTTTTTTTTTTTTGAGCTGTTTACTAACACTCTCTGTGCTCCAGGCTTGATAGTTCTAAGAGCTGTATGCGTGATGCTTCAGCCTTACATTACTAAAAAAAAAATCTCTAATCTGTTTCTAGATAAAGGACAGAGAAGAAGCTGCATAAACTACACAGGCTTACGATGATTCAAGTCTAGTTTGTGATAACTGTTAATAAAATTATACCCACCCAAGAAAAGCTTCTATGTTTCTACACTTCAGAGTTCCCAAGATCAAATCTAGATGGCCTCAGCTTTCCTTTCCACTCAGTTGAGTCTAATTTGTTTGTATTTGGCAAATATTAATTCAAACTGGCAGGGAATGGACTAGTTTGACTCATGAGTTTTTAACAAAAATGAGTTCATTGTTACAAGAAGATTCTGCACTTACTTTGCTCACAGGCCTTCTGCTGTAATCATAGACTTTTTCTCTGAGCTTCAAGTTTCCAGTGATGACAGTTCTCCAAATTGCTAGGAAATAAGTTATAACTATATATGTATATGTATATACATATGTATCTACACACACATATATGCATATATATATATAATGTGTTTTTATATATATACACAATGTATATAACTATTTTTTTTATTTTTACAAAATATATATTTAAATACATATTCCAGAATTTTAGAAGTATTTTTGCAGTCTCTGTATGTTGTTGTGAATTTTTTTTTTCTTCTTAGTGGCATTGTCCAGCTGTTGGAGGTTTGGGGTTATTAGAAATCTCCTGCTCTTTTCTGTGTTGATTTTCAGGGGTAATATCAAACATGTTTTTTCATTTTTCATTTGAGTCAGCTGTTTTATTATTTGTGAACAACCAGCTTAACTGTTCACATATGATTTGTAGACACTGTTTGGAGAGAGCCTCACTCACCTAAAATTCACAGGCACTTTGAAAAGTACAGAAACTGCTAAACCTCTTTTGCCATCTTTCTCCCAGTTACTAGAGTTAAAAGTGTGTGTATGTGTGTGTGTGTTTTTTTTTTTAATGTCAGTACCTTTTGCCTAGAACTGAAGAAAACAAAAATGAATGGTGTTTAACACACAATTGTGTAAAATCCAGTATGAAAAACAGGCTGATCACTGAATGGTTTTGTGACAGAAGAGGTTGAAAGCTGATTTATATAAACCCCCAGCATCCTCAGAATTAAATGTGCTGTACCCTAGCTTTTCACTTAGCCAAATACTTGGCAACTAATCTAGTGCACAACGTACTTCCCTTTCATGCTTGAGCTGTCTGCGTAAAGATGTGTGCACTTCTATACAAATGCATCCATAGTGGAGGAAACTATTACCTGGCTTGAATGCTTCTGTCACTTTTTATCCTCAAGTATTCATTTGAATAATGAATGCTAGGCGGTATTCTATCACTATGTCAGGAGTTGTATCAGTGTCCCAAAATCTGCTGAAGAAGTCAGTCCAAATTCAGAAACAAAATGTGTCTTTTCTGCTTTATAAATAACATCCTTGTCCAGCTGATTTTGTATGGATAGTCTCCATCTGTGGTGAGGATGAAAGCAGTCCCGTCTGTAACACCGAATACCTGGCCAAGTAGCAGCAGACGTAATGTACTTAATCCAGGTCTTATGACTGCCCCCTTGAAGAGAACCAGTGCTTGAAAATTAGTGTTTGCCTGATGTGTGTGAAGTTCAAAGAGTAAAAGTAGAAAGAAAAAGCATCAGGGGATCGGAGGCAGGGGAGATACAGTGGCAGAGGAATAGGCTTTTTGTATTGTCATATTACTGTTGAATTTTTTTTTAAATATAAATCCCTGACTTTCTGTAGAAGTTTATTTTTAGGACTTGATGCAATTGGATTTAAGTATAACTTTTGACCCCAGTAGTTACTGAAGGAAGAGAGATGACATGCTCTAGATTCATGTTCTGGATGTTCTTAATGGAAATCCTTTGTTGAACAAAGGACAAACAAAACATTAATTGCTACGATATTGAAAGTGGATGCGATACATGAAGAAGAAGGAATAAAAAAAAAAAACTATTTCAAAGAGATGTGATATTTCACTGCAGTGCTTGGTTTTACCCAAGTAAAATACAGGGATCACTGTGTGTGTTCATGAATAGCTCCCTTTGAATAAGCTAAGCGAGTTTAAGTGGTGTTAGAGCTGATAGTGAATTGACCATTTAATCATGTCTGAGCCTTCTCATACCATGTGGAAGCTACTTGCATGTACTGCTTACTTTAGCAATGCTGTTGATAACAGGTTGTCATGGTGATTGAAGGAGGCTGATTTAGAAATGAAATATAATTTCCATTTTAAAAGGATGGAGGTGTTAGAACAGCGTTGGCTAAAGAAATAAAAGAACTTGGAAGGTATATTTGAAGTGTATTTTTTATGAATAAGCACTGTAGTCATTTCTTTCATGGAAAGAGGCCATCTTTTCTAAAATGCATATATATTTCTTTTGCAACAAACAACTTTTTGTGACAGTGAAAAGTGGAGACTTCTGCCACTTGAATGTGCAGTCGAGCGTTTTCAGAGAATTTAAGTCTTCATGGCTGATGCACTGTCTGCGCACCTCTTCTGTATTACTTATCCCAGTAATGTCATGTGGTACCATTAAGGTGAGATTTTCAAAAATGACTGTGATTGAAACACGCACACAATTTTTGAGACTGAAATTGCATCCTTAGTGTTAACGTTACACACCCAGTTGTTAATGTCGTAATCACTGTATTTGAAGTAGTGCGTTTGGATTTCACTGAGGCAAGGTGAGCAAATGTAGTTTTGTGAATTGTTGCCTTATGCTGTGTTGGTCCTTCTAAAATGGAGTGTGAAGGAGAAGTAAAATGCTACAATTGTATCTTCATTCTAGTGAACACTGGAATTCAGTGCATTAGGAGTCATAGAGGCTAGTCTTAATTCCTGTTGCTGAATGAAATGTGTGTTACAGTAGAATTTTTCATTATTGTTCTTTAGTGTGTCCAGTTTAATGGGCCCTGTATGTTGCTACTGGACGTTGTATTGAAGGCACTGTTAAATGAGGCAGTGTCACAGGCAGCTTTCCACTTCCCTACTCAAAAACTTTTAAATGTCAGACATGTTAGTTGGTGTTCTGTCACAGCTTTTTTTTTTTCTTTTGGCAGTCTTTATTTTACATTCCTCTGCCTGCTGCTGCCATAATGTTTATGCTTTGGAGAGCTAAAATCTTGGACTTTCAAATGGAGAATGTGCCTTGAAGATTTTATATGGGACACATGAAATATTATTTCAAACCAAAAATAGAAAATCTGTTGGCTTCACTTTATCCAAAAGTAGGATTGCACATTCCTTGTACTTTCCGCTCATCCTTTTCCATATCCTGGCTTAAACAACATTGAAGGCTAATTTAGCCAGCTTGAAAAAGTTTCAAATTAATTTTTTTTTTTTTTAAGTGAAGAGGAGAGAGGTGCTTTCCTTTCGATTGTGACTGGAGGTGTGGTAAAGTGTGGTTTAGTGGTCAGAGCAAGATCTAGATTCCTTACTGAGCTTATGCACTGACTTGCTTTGAGGTTTTTTGATAACTTACTAAATGTGAGTGCTTCTGGGCACAGGCAGATGTCAGAATGTCAGTGGCTCTTTTAACCAGACGATTTTTACTGAAACAGGCTTTCACAATCTTTTATCACAACTCAGCTGCTGGAGTGCTGACCTCCAGCTGAGAGGGGGAAATGAATAGCTTGGGGGCAATTATACTATAACCTCAAGATCTATAAGAGGATGTGACTATGCCTTCTGTGTTCTCATCTGTAATGCATGCTATTAATATATTCTTATTCAGATCAAGCAATTGAGATCCTAAGGTATAATGTGCTCTGCAAATGTAAATATTTGTCGTTATTAATTTGAAGGCAAATGATATTAAAAAATGTTCTTTACGGAAACATGAAAATAAAATTTAGTCTGAAGTCGCTTCATTACCAGATCCCCAACCCTTTAGACTAACGAGCTATGTAATAGGTTTCAGTATATGCTGTATTCCTTTAACAGGGCTTACAAGATCACTTGAATAAGTTTTCTGAGAATTTTGATCAAGTTCTGGCTTTCAAACCTACTGGGTGGACCTACTCGGATTCATGCCTTTCGCTGGTGGATATCAAACCTCAGACAAGAGGAAGGATCACCATATATGGTATAAGTTTGGTAAAGATTTGCTGCATTTAATTTTATATGGATGGTTTTCATACTTTTATTTGGGAAACTCCTGCTGTTCGTTGTAACCAGTGCTTTCTGATAATTCTTCTGTGAGAAGCTGAACAGATGAATCTCTCCAGGGCAGGTTTGTGGACTGAGTAATCCAAAACACTGTAGATACAGATTTTTACATACTTTCCTCTCCTGCTGTCCTCTTACAACTAAAGGTTTTTATCTAATATGAACAAAGACTTTAGGGATGAAATCTTGGCCCCACTAATGATGGTGGCAGTGCAGTTCCAGAGTCAGGATTTCATTCCATATCTCATCCCACTTGAGGGAGTGTGGGCCTTCCTCTTTGTGGGTGGAGTCTGTGGGTGGAGTTAAATCTTTTAAAAATTTATTGTTCATTTAACCAAATGTTAGGTGTTGCTCAGTTTGATAATTGACTTGGTAAATGAATGCTAAGTATTTTTTCCAGTAATAAAATCTAGATTTTCATTTTACCCTTTTACCTTTGCTATAAATCTTAGATCTCCAGTTTGAATTGAAACATTATTTGAAGTATTTCTTAGCTGGAAATCTTCTTAAAAGTATTTTTGCAACAAGCTAAGTAGGCTGACAGATCTGTCTGATTTGTTTCATTTCAGGGATTCCTTACAGTGAACACAGCAGTTACCTAGAAATGAAGCGTTTTGTTCAGTGGTTGAAGCCACAGAAAATCATCCCCACTGTAAATGCTGGTGACTGGAGAGCTAGAAGCTTGATGGAGAAGCGGTTTAGAGACTGGATGATTGAGGGCAATGGGCATAAATAAAAATAAAGAAGGATGCATACTTCAAAGGAGACAGGGAACTGAAGTTCCTGTGTTTAACTCCTCCTTTTTCTGTGAGCTCCATTTGAGTAAGACTAAGCTGCTGCTCTCGTGAAAAAGCAGTATTTAGAAAAAATGGGCATCTTGCACTTCTAGTGAACCTATTAATTTAGTCTTCAATAACTTATAACTTGTCTGCAAATGCATATTTCAGCTGATTTTTATCTTACTGCTTTTTCTTCCATGTTCTTTATTTTCCCAAGATCATGGAGATGCGCATATGTAAAATGCTGGGGGATAGAATGCTTCCAGGTTAACGAGTTCTGAAAAGATACTAAGCTTATGTGGCATGATGTCAATACAGGCTTCAGAGAAGCTCATTTCATTAGGCAGAATTGGCTATTGTGACAATGATAATTTAAAGCTTGTAAAAAAAAAAAAAAAAAAAAAAAAAATTACCTTATGACAGGATTGGTTTGGGCTGTTGCAGCAACTTGAAGAATAATTTTTTTTAAAAAAAGATGTTGCTACTTACATTCCACTCAAGATTTTATAAATTTTTTTTAATAAAGAATTTACATGACGTGTGTTTTTTTTTTAAGTGAGAGGGAAGGGTATTGTTTTCAGTACTTCAGTTGCCAGTCCGACAAACCTCACCGAAACATATTCAGTGAACATTCGCTATATACTGCTTGTTTGTACAGGCTGTATGAGATTGGTCCCGTGTAGTGCAAATATGTCAGCATAGAAAGTGGTCTGTCCCTCTTCAGATAGTCTCCTGTATTGTATTTGGATTTGCAGGATTGTATATGTAGGCGTTTCACTTGATTTCTGGAAAAACAGGAAAGGCAAATACTAATATTAGTAACAGAAAGGTGAGTTGTGCTTTGTGTTTTTCCCCTGAATCCCCTTAATCAGTCTTGCTTTTTTTGGATCTCTCTTGGTATTTATGATGCTGAAGTATGTGGGTGTATGCAGTCACCCTGTTATAATTTTAAACAGTACAGTAATATTCATTCCAAACTTCCAGGAGATAGAAAAGCTGCATCATACATAACAGACCATCCCCAAACCCCAAAAAGCTAATCTGAAATCTCCAGTGTGCTTTTTTTTGAGAAGACATTTCTTCAATGAACAGTGTGTAATACAAACAGGCACTTGTCTTTGATCCACTCTGTAATACAAAGTTACTTTATTTTATTTCTGCCTTCTCAGAGAAACAGTATCACTGTGTGAAACTGATGGAAAAGAAGCTCTTTGCTGATTCACAATTCTTTTAGTACATTCACTGAAATATGGCATTGTTAAATGGTGCTATTTGAATTATGCAATTAAAGGAATCTAAGTTTTTGTTTTAACTGGTATTTAAAATGCATAATTTATTATGCTACCTCCCTATATCACAATAACTGTTAATTGTCCTGGATTTGACCTATTCATTCCTAGCATTCCACTCCTTGTTGGAGTAGGTGTATGAAAATTTGCCTTTCATAGTCTGCAAACACTGAACCTGATTTTAGCCCCTTGTACAAGTCAGAGTAAAACTGGGGATTCTCCTTGGCGGGAAAATGCTCCTGCATCATTAAGGCTGCATCCTGAATGGTTGCATCATTAAGGATTCATCCATGGTTTTGCCTCCAGAGTCTTCTCCCAGGCTAATTTTCTGCCAAGTGTAAGGGTCTGGAGTAAGCACGCCAAAGTCAAAATCTTAATTGCAGCTCTGACCTCCTCTTGCTTCAACAATCTCGTTTTGAGGAATGAATATCCCTACAGAATGAGTATGTATGCGCCGAACATGTTGATGCTGTTACAGGTTTGGGATTCAATTAGTTATCCTGTATGTGGGTGATAATATGGAACCAAAATAAACTAGCTTTCACTGCAGCTGCTCCGTTCCAGGCACCTGTTGCCTCACCTGTTGCTCTTTACTTTGAGCTATCAGTTCCCACCCCCTTTTGGTTTCAGATGACATATTGTTACCCAGAATGGAGGATTTTTTTTTCTTTAAAGGCAAACTTATTTCTGAAATTAACCACAGTAATGATACAGTTTGCACACCCTGACCTTGGCATCTACTGGACTGACTGACTTGTAGGTTTTCAGCCTATTAATTGTGTCCTGATTTGGAACAGATGCTGGAACTCTCACTGCAGTCCACAAAGCAGAAGTGCAATGGCTCTTTTATTGGATTTCTTTCTTGTCTATATGTGTTGGCATCTGTTTTCAGTTGCCTGCTGTCCTATAGGTGTTCACACATCAGCCCTCTAGCTGCTTTCATTCCTCCCTCTTTCTGGTTTGTATTGCATTCCTACCAGCTGTTTTTTGTGGGTGGACTCCACAGCATTTCATCCACCTTCACAGTAGCAGCTCTGCAAGCTCTTGGCCTCCTTCATGAGGGGAAAAAACTCTTTTCAGAATCTGAACTCAGAAATTATTTTTGTTCACCTTAAGGGAGAAGATTAATAGCAGGAAGTGTCTGCTTAGATTACCAAGGAAGGCATATAAGCAGATGTGGAAAACAATTTAATTAAACAAGAATTTTGTAGAAAGATTTGTTCCTAGGGTGGCCTTTCTGATCACAGCAGATCAAGTCTTTCTGGAAAACATAGACATGATAAACCTGACTTCAGAGTTGTGGCCCAAGTGTAATTAATTAGGATTAAGGGAAAGGTCTGCTTTTGCATGTGAAGAAGTGAATGTATTTTCAGTCTCTGACAGTGTTGGTGTTACAGATACAGGAGTCGAAAGATTTGTTATGCAAGTTAACAGTGTTGGCTCTATGTACAGAGAAAGTATCGTTTTTCAAAGGCAATGGACTGGATGGTTTTGGGTCTTTTGTTAAGTTACAGCAAGACTAGACCAGAGTCTGGTATACAATGGGTAGATGAGTCAGACTCTGTCCTTACCTTCACACCGAATGTGTGTCAAGTGTTTACATAAATAATAATATATTTTACTAAATCAAGATTGCTGGATGCTCTCCCAGTTTGTTCAGTGCTGACAGACTTGGGGCAGAAGTCAAAGCAAACAAAAAGGGCAGCTGTAACACTGGCTTCACGAGTGCCCAGAACGGTTTTCAGAGCCAACCACTCTGAAGAACCACATTGCATTTCCCGTCAGGACTCCCTGTTCTGATTACGTATCACCCCAATAAGCAGATAAATGAGCTAAAAGCAACACTTTTAAAAGGGCAGATGGAGGGGAAGGGAAGAGGAAGAAAACAGCACGCTAGTTTTACTGAGTCAAGCAACGTGTGCTAGACTTGCTGCAGTAAATGAAAACTGTGCATCATGCCCCACCATCACCGCTGAAGAGGATGTTGGGAAGGCAAGTTCAAAGGTGTGGCTGAATAAAAACATTTATGGGCAATTAAGGGGAACTTTAAGGTGTTGGCTATCTTTTAAAACCATGCCATGAAATAAATTTTGGCAGTTACTCAGAGTGGGGAAATGAACTGAGATGTCACTGGGATGGTGTAAAGCATTGCTGTGATCAAACCTGTCTACCCATGTTTTCTTAGTAAAGGCTATTAAAGTAAATTGATGCTTAATGGCTTTAAAAAAAAAAGAAAGAAAAGATAATATGGCTTCCAACACATCCTTCAAGCAATTTGAGATTGACTTGTACCAAGACTGTATTTTGAATTTGAAGAATGCTTCCTGGGGTTATGTAAGAGCCTTGCTATCATGTCAGGCTAAAGATGCAGTTTTCGTCTTGGTGTTTTATGTGTCTATTGAATGTTGCAGTGATTTTTGGGGGAGGGACAAAAAGCAGGTGAGTTTTGTGAACAAAAAAAATTCACCCTGAACTTTTCCATCCTTTCTTAGCTGCAGAAAAGCAGCTACTTCTCGTTTCAGAAGGAAAAACAATTCAGAGTATCTCATTTGAGGGTGGGGCCAGGTCTGCTTTACATTTTTAGGATTTGTGGTTAGCTAGCCTAAACACAGAATAATGCTCACAAGGATTTCGGTGAAGGAACGGTGGTCTACAAAGGCAGAGCCCTGCACCGCACAGATGCCTCTTCTGTTTCTGCTTCCCCCTCTGAACATTTACCCACTGTTGTACAACAGCACCTTGTTATCAAATCTCCAGCGAATGTTTTTGGCAGGGAAGAGGCTTTTCCACTCTGTCACATTTACATGTACTATCGTATCTCAGAGCAGATAGTGGCCTGTTTGTGCCCATTTCCAATAAGTGCTTATATAAACAAATAGTTTTGAAAAACTCCAAGCTTCCCTCTTTGGCATTTGAATTTAACTTTGTTCACTTTTTCTTCTGTACGTTATATTGGTCATTAAGGATGGAAGGAGAAAAAATGTACTGTCTCGGGGAAAAAGCTACAAATAATGTGCCTGAGGAGAGGTGATACAAGGACACAAATGCAAAGAAGGGTGATTTTGGAGCTGAGTTCAGCAAGATCGGGACTAGCAATAAGCATATGTAGCATGTACTGACCACTGCTGCCTCCCACCTCTCCTGTCTGCCCACCAGCCTTTCTCCATGCAGGAAAACACTGACTTTTGTGAACTGTGTTGTGAGAAGCAAAACTGGGTTTTATCTGATCACTCCCAACCCTTGTCAGCTCCCAGCAGAGCCCTTTCTATGTGCAGCACTGACCAGCACCGCTGCAGACTCCCTGCTGCAGGATCTAACCCATTTCTCTGCTCCTGTTTTGGTGATGAGATGGGTTGGTGCAGTTATCCTAGCAGGGCTTCCTCAATCAGAGGTACCCTAGTATCAAAGCCGTGTTATTTGCTTGGCTCTCTGCCCTGCTCTTGTTTGGACCTATTGCCTGAACAAGGGAGCTAAAGCTGAAATTCATTTATTTCTGCTGCTACTCAGTGACTGAGGAACTGAGTTCTGCAGCACAGCAGAAACATGTTTTTTTTTTCTATAGCATCTTCAGAATGACTCACGGGACAGCTAATTCCTCCTAGGTCTTCTGTAGGAAGAATCTCTGCAGATACCATCCTGCTATTGCAAACCAGTTGTGGGTTGTCTGCTGGTAACAAACAGATCAAAGAAGAGTCCTAGTTTAAGTAGGAAAGTGGTAACTGTACTCAGTCCTCTGGAGTGTCCTGGGGCTGCTGAGCAGCTCTGCAGGCAGGGGAGATTACACAGGAAGCCCTCAGCTGAGGCTCGGGAGATGCAGGAGCCTGGACTGCTGCAAGGCACTTCACTCTCTGACTCAGTTTTCCTATCTCTAAGACTGCAACAGTGATCTAGACATGTTTTGTATAACAGTTGGGTTTGCAGGTGAAAAACACCATCTAAGAGCTAGGTCCAGCCTGCTAACTTACCTACACGACTCTTAGTGAATGGGGGGACTGAAGTTACTGTCAGAGAAGAGCAGCCTGCACCTGTTGGGCTTCAACCCAGGAGATCTCCTGGACTTGGGAGATGGGTTATGGAAATTCCCATGAATAATCTCCTTGCCTACCCATGCAGTCCCTTCTTGTGTTACCACATGGCCCTGCCTGGAAATAAAACCGTGTTTGCAAGCACTGCCATCTTCTTGGAGATGTGATGGGCTAGTGCCCACCTCCATGCCATTTTCCTAGTGCTGGAAGGAGGCACAGCTTGCTGTTGCAGCCTTGTCCTCAGGAGCAGCAGGCAAACTGCAGAGTGCCCGAGGGGGATGCCGTGGTTAAGCAGGGAGAAGGCACTGCCTCTTGCTTAGCAGCAGCAGAGTGCTTTAGCATGCCCTGCTCTGGGGCAAGAGACAGCCGCAGCTCACGCTGCCAAGGAACGGCCAGCCAGTGAGCTGGAGGAGAAATGCTGTGATTAAAACTGACAACAGCAGCTCAGACAAGCTGGTACAGAGAATGCTGTCAGGGTGCCGCATGGGCTGGGGGTGCCCGTGGGGCAGGGCTGGGCCTCACCGCCAGGGCCTGTCCTGCTGCCCCACAGGAGTGGGGCAGCTGGGGCAGCCCCAGCCCTGGGCTGGGCTGAAACAAGGCCAGGGCTGGGCAGGGGGTAGGCCCGGGGGGCAGGGGCAGGGGCAGGAGAGCTGCAGGTGCCTGCAGGGCCCTGACAAACATTCCCAGCAGTGCATAAAAGTCCCTGGTTTTCTGCCCTACGACAACAAGCTATTGCCACTGTAAAGCCCTCCGTTTCTGACGAAGAAGAAAAGGTGCCGAAGGGAGAGGGGAGAGGCTGGTACAACAGGACGCTCAGAGGTAGCGCCTCAGGTGGCGACCAGCTTTCCAAGCTATCCTGACAGATTAATGGCGAGGGGCTGGGTGGGCAGCCCACGGGAGTGGGAAGAGTAACGTTACCCCCACACTCATTCGGCAAAGGGCTGTGCATGGCTAGAAAAGTGCGCGGCAAAGCGGGAGACATCCAGTGCACGGCTCCGTGGAGCTGCCGTCAGTGGGAGCTGTGGGTCCGCAGCGTCCCCGCAGCGGTGCCCACACCAGCACCCCCGCCACCCCCTCCAGCCACCTGGGCTGTGTTTTTCAGTGTATGCTTGCTCCCTCTGACATACTCTGGTGGCATTTCTAAACCTACCTGCTGTGTGCTGACAGGGCCCTGGCAGAAAGCACAGCAGGCGACATCCCACCTGTAGAACCAAAGCAGGAACCTGCTGTGAACTTCCCCGCTCCAGAGGGACGGACGGTCTGGGATCCAGCAGCCCCTCTTGTGTCACCGGCTTTGTGGGGGCCCCGCACAGGCCAGCTTGTGAAATCCAACGGACCACGTTAATGATCTCCTGAGATACACACCAAACACAACCAAAGAGATGGCTGTTATCTGCTCTACTGCTATTGCTGCCTGATTTATATCACTTCTGTCATATACAAACCTGCAAGGAGCCATCAGTGATCTGCTCTCACTCATGAATGAAATCAAAAGGTCCATGGAAGAACCTGGGGAACACCAGCAGGGACGGTAAGCTCATAAAACAGCTCATCCACTAAATCATTATAATCAAGTCATTTCATTCTGTTGCCAACTCATTTTCTTTCTTCTTTTTTTCTCTCTCCTTTTTAATCCTTTGAGCAGTATTAATTGCAGCTGGAGATACTAGTGTGTAAATTGGAGTCCAATCCGAAGGCAGACAGTGCATGCAGAAGGAGCTTAATGCGCAGAAGAGAAAGTCCAGAAAAGGAAATGAAGGACTCTGTGTGCATCTGTAACGAATATGATAGTGGCAGAGCTTGCAGGAGCAAATGAAGATTTGAGAGAGTTGCACACTGCACCAGCCATAAAATGTAATGCTTAATCAATTAGGGAAATTTCAGTGATTACACAGCAACAGAACTGGATGCTCAGTGACTTTTCAATCAAAGCTAGCAGATGTTTGGGCTCTCATCTCCCAGTTTGGTGCCTACTGTTTTGTTCCCAGGATGTTCCTCCAAACAAGCAGCCTGACTCCTGTGCCTGCTGGGGCAATAAATATCTTACCTTCGTCTTCAATACATTTGGCCACAGCCCTAGGCTGTTCCTCCGAAAGCACTGGGAGCAGGTAACGGCAAACAGCAGCCAGTGACTGAGGACGGCTGGTTACTGAGATGAAGAGCTATGGCTCAGCTCATGCCCTCAGGTACATGTTACACGTTGGCGCCACTACTTTCTTTTACTTTACTTTTCTTGGGCTTCATAATACATGAGCCATAGATCCTGAGGAAGAAGCAGTGTGTGTTCCCTGGCCCATATAAGGGAGAAGACCAGTGACTACTACCTACCGGTGGCACAGGGGCTGGGGAGGTGGCAGTCCACTCCTGCAGGTGCACACCCTGGGAAGACAGCAGTTATCTCTGGCCCCAGGGACAAAGTATAGATACCCTTATCTCATCTAGGGCATACTTGGTGTCTCAAACCTGTAAGGGTGTCTGTGGTTGGCAGGAGCAATCCTGCTAGCACTTAATAATAATTGGATTATTATAAGGAATTTATTCCCAGAGGTTCTGCACTTGCTTAGTTGCCAGCTGACTTGTTCAATAGCCCTTAGATATGACAGTTGCTTATTGATTCAGTTCTGCATGGGTACATTCTGTTACGTTATCCTTCTGTCTCCTTGCCTGCAATGTCGAAATATCCCTGGACTATTCCTAGCATCTTGATCTTCATCAGCAGCAGTGAATTCCACTTGCAGGAGTTAGTTAAACAAGACAAATAAAAATGAATGGAAACTCTCAGGGTGCCAGGACCATGGGGCTGTTGTTTTTCGCAGTGTTTCACCACAGTGCCAGAGAGACTGGACACATATTTATTTTGAGTTATTTCAATGCTTCAGCTGGCCTTGAAGAGCAGGTACTGCCACTAGCCTGATGCTAGGGATAACCTTAAACTGATTTATTTCAAATCATTGAATATATCAAAAACAAACTTACTTACGTACAGCAGAGTACTTTGATTTTACAGGCTTTGACTTCATTTTCCCCCTACCCACTGTCCCTCTTGCTGTCTATAGCTATTTGTGACTCAGTTTCCCTTTCACTCTATCATTGTCCACCTTCCTAGCTACCCTCCCACTACTGGGACTTTCTCAGAAATGTTGCACTACCAGCGCTCACCTTCATTCTTAGAAAAAAGAGCACAAGAACATTTGCTTGGAAGCAAAATGACTTCTGTGAAGAATGGCTTTGGACATCAAATAAGATAGAAGAGGGGCAAATATGTGGACAAGAAGGCCAGAAAGCCTTCAGGGCATCTAATCAGTTCAAGGACATTTAGAATATAAATGAGGTTATTTTGGCAAATTGTGTCCTGGTGTCAAATATTCAGCTTCCCCAGGACTGATCAGTAGGGGCTGCCGAGGAGCTTAAGTGCTCTGTACCTACCAAAGAGCTGGCCCTGCTGTGACTTCGAAGTGGGAAGGCTGAGTCACTGAGCAGCTGCTGGTAGCAAGGAAATAGCTCCTGGCTGCTGACCATCTTCGTGTTGCAGAGTGCAGAGATGGGATTTCTCTTAAGATGTTTTTGCTGAATGAAAGATTTGGATTAACCTTGGCCAACCTCTCATTTTCTTGAAATGATGCAATAAATTAGAAAGTGATAAGGGGCCAACGGCAACATTTGAAATTCCAGTGGCATTTCCAGGAACTGCCTCACATGTTCCAAGTTCTTTGCAACAACCTGCTGGCCAGCCTGCAAAAGGGAAGTGGGTAGCTACAGACAGGCATAGTTGTGGGATGGCTGTTCTTCCCTGGGAAACCAACCAAAAAAAGCCCACAGCACATCTAAGATTACCCTGTCAGATCCCCAGACCTGAAGGTGGATTGTCCTGTGGCTAAGACTTTCTGCTAGAATGCAACACTCTTTCTAGCCCCTGCCCTGATAAAAGGAGCACCAGCAAGGATGTACCGTTGCAAATAGAGCTGATAATAGGGCTGAAGTACTTGCAGAATCCATTCAGCTGAGAATTCCCTTGATACTGGCTATTCCCTTGATACTGTTTGGTGCTGCTCTCTGCAAGCAGCACACGCCATGGATGAGTCAGTTCCCTGCAGAGAAGTGGGAGCATCACCTAATGTTCACTCATGAAGGTGCTGTCCGATGGGCACCTGAGCATAAGCTACTTTTCTACACTAAGGTTGAATTTTCTTTAAGCACTGAACATCAGCACCTCTTCATAGCACAGGACAGGCACTGATGACCCCCCCCAACCTGTGCTTCCACCTTTTAGCAGATGTTCTGGGAGTGAAAATGGCTAATTCTGTTGGACGTGATGGGGGAGATGGCATTCATTGTAAGTGACAGCACGATGCAAATGTGTGTGAAGTCACTTTTTGAATTCTACTGAGGGAGTGCAAGGAAATGGCTCTCTTGAGGTCATCTGAAAAGTCTGGGGCGAAACAGAACACTGCCTGGTGTCCCTAGTTCACCATTGCTCCATTTTCTCTCTGGTATTGGAGATAATATCACTCTCCTTTACTGCTTCCACCTGCTGAAAGTCCAGCCACTTTGCAGCATCTCTGGTTGGGTATCCCAGGTTGGATGGACTCTAAACAACACCCAGTCCCAAGCACTAGGCAGAGCCTGTTGGTAGCTAGGTTCGGGATGGACGCAGCTAGCACAGACTCCCTTCCCCAGCTGGACTTGTTCTCTTGCAGGATTTATTTCCTCTCTGATGAATATATGGCTCTAATTCTCAGTGGTGTGGCCCCCAAGAGGAAGTACTGCGGCTGTGTGGCCTGTTTGGTAATTGCTGTGCAATGGGCTTTTTATTGTATTTGGCTTCAGTGGTATCACATTAGTTTGGAGACCTTTTCTTCCCATTACATTCTCTCTGTTCTGGGACTTGCTTTTCTCCTGGACGATTGCCATTTTCCTGCTGATGAAGGGTGTTAGAGTGGTAGAGCATGATTGATATTAGGGACTTCAGGGGGAAAAGTTAGTAGCCAATGGTGAGTGAGTGCAGCATGAGAATGTGCCATGAATTAACAGCCAGAGAAACAACCTAAAGGCATTGGCTGTATTTAATGACAGGAAATAAAATATAGTTAGTGAGGAGCATGTTAATGTTTAGTTAATCACTTGGCATTATCTTGGGATCTTCTGGGGCTAAAAGAGAGCACTGGGTAATACTATGCATGTAAGTACCTCCCTTTGCCGCTGTTTCTAGAAGCACCCTGGGACAAATTCTCTCTCTAAGGCATGATGATCATCAATCTACAAATGCCAAAGATAAAATTTTCATATTAGGAAAAAAATATTTCAGAAGCAGGTTGATCTTCCTTATTAAAGGGTAGCAGGTTAAATTTTTATAAAGGGTTGCTTGGTGCCTCAGCTATTGGTTCCTTGAAAGCTACAGGTAATCTTTGGAGGCTGAGGAGGGACTGTTTTAGGAGAAAGGGATGTAATCAGGGGAATACACAATGTGTGGTAAATTTATTAATCATATGTGGGTGGACAATTTCATATACCCTACCAGAATTTACTGTACAGATGTCACTTCCATATTTTATATCTAACAAGTCTGTGAACAGTAAATCAGACAATATGTAACATTAATTATGTGCATCTATTGCTGTGCAAACTGACATAATGAAGTAACACCTCAGTGACTATTTCCAGAAATACTGAAACAATCCCCCAGTTTCTTGAAGCATTCTGGAATTACCCTGTGCTTGATAGATTTGGCCAAACCATATTTTTGCCCAAAAGCAACATTCTTCCTTGGTTATAAGGTGCAGTGTGCATTGCTCAATTTCTGCGTCAACAGCAAGGAGGCCAGGTTCCCCCAGGTTCCACTAGGGACTTTCCACTCACCACCATGCACGGTTCACAGTTTCTTTGCTAGCTCATCTCTTTTTGGAAATGTTTCTCTATGAAATGTCAAGAAATTGCTTTAAGACTGTCTCACCTCCTTTGTTCATCCATAACTGGAAAAACAAAGTACTTTGTGTTGCAGTTCAGTGGCATATGACCTTTCTCAGGAAATATCTAAAAAAGTAGATGGAATTGGGGATGGTTGCTCTAGAAAAGAGATTGAAGAACAAGCAGAAAAACCATCTTCCAGAATGAAGATTTCTCTAGAGACAATGGAGATCAAGCATTCCCCACGTTCACCAAAAACAGGACAAGAAAAAAATCAAGTTCATTTTCAGAAAAGATGATCTAGGATAAATATTAGAAAGAACTTCCTAATCATACAGATGGATGAGTCTTGGAACAACAGAGCAGGGTTTCCTGTTCCAGAGTTCTTAAGAAGGGTTTAGGTGAACATTTAGCAGGAACAGCTGAGGGAGACATCCTCAGTGGGTACTCTTGAGCTGGATGATTTGTGATTATAGGATTCAGGCCTGAAGGACTGTCCTAAAAGGCTGACATAGTTACAGAGCTGGACAAGCCTTATCTGGCTATGGCTTAGTCATCCCAGGAGTCAGAGACTCCTTAGACAGCAAGGGATTTGTTGTGCTCAAAGAGACAGTCCAGGGCAAAGGACTCCTGTAGCAACTTTGGAGGAGAGCTTTTAAGAAATGTCTTTTCTTCCATTTTCAGTCTCCGTTGTTCTATAACCCGTGTCTCCCTCTGTCTTTATGCAGAATTCAGCACAAAAGGGCCTTTGAACACGACTGAAACAGAAATATGAAAAAGTGATCCCTTCCCACCTTTAGAAATAAGCACATCACAAGCACTCTTTCTTATGAAGAAAAGAGAGGCTGTGGAAACATTCAGTGTGGAAATTAATCTTTTGAATAGGAGGCGAGTTCAATTTGAATTGATTACACCAACATTTTTGTTTGTTTCAAGTTACTAATGCTGTTTTCATCTTTGGCTAAGTAACATCTTGTAAAGAAAAAAAAAGAAAAAGCTGAGATGGAATTTTAAAGCAAGGATACAAATCACATTTGTCAAATTTACTACTAGAGTAAGTGGCACCATCACTGATTTTAATAAGAACGGTTTCTTACATTAGTATCTGATTTGGTCCATCTAATTCAACTGGCATCTGGACAAAGGTCTTTGGACCAAATCAACCTTGATCAAAGCTTATACAAATCTGCTAACATTAGTAACACTATGCAATTATGCTGGTAAAACCAGCAGTTATCTCGGCTGTATCTGGCAAAATAAAATGATCTGTTCTCAGATATGATGGTGATTTGGTTTGTTGGCCCATCATTGTATATTAATCCAGTCTATCTTACAGAAATATATCTATGTATGTAAACACACGCATGCACACATATATACAAATGTGTATATATCCATATAGAGAATAGGTATGTGTTCTGCATGCAATCTATATTACACTGTGTTTCTGTAAGCATCAGCGGTCACTATAGTCCTGGACAAGACTTCCTTTTGGCAACTACTAAAGGCACCCCTGCAGATGTCCATACCAAGCACCAACACATTTTGGTATGACATTAACTGAAAATCAGTCATGTTTCTATGATACTAATGGAAGCAAGGCACATTCACAAACAAAAATTTACATATTTACAGGG
This sequence comes from Dromaius novaehollandiae, assembly GCF_036370855.1. NCBI lineage: Eukaryota > Metazoa > Chordata > Aves > Casuariiformes > Dromaiidae > Dromaius > Dromaius novaehollandiae. The sequence continues at coordinate 38,931,735 of NC_088103.1, read as the reverse complement.
AACATCTTTGTTTGGGAAACATATAAACACTTGTTCTGGAAATGCCACTGTATCTGGGACATCCTCATGGTAGTATCTGGTAGAATAAAAAATCTTTCAGTGAACTCTGTTTGCATTGGGCTGTGTGCACATGCCTTCATATTCATCATTTCTCTGTTTTTCCCTGTTTTCTTGATCAATAACACTTTCCCAGAGCAGGCCAGCTCTGCACTCTCCCAAACACTCCTGTTCATTCATTTTTCATTTACGGCTTTGTTCAGCTGCCAAAGAATCCAAAGGTGCTTTAGACACATTCCCTTTTTCCAACCAGCACCTTTTCCCATCATCCCTTGAATGTCTTTTCATGGCTGTAATGTAAGAGAGGTATAACAGAAGAGGAGTTCCCACTGAATCACTACTACACAACACTTTATTAATCAACCTTCCTTCTAGTATTACAGGTCTCAGTTTGCCTTTGCCTTTCTGTAGTTAGACCAAGGGAAAACATGTCTTTATCCCAAATGCACACCCCTAACTGATTAGGAGATCAGTATAAATCAGTATAATTCAGTGTAAAGAGGCAAACACAGGTGTGAACCAATACTTTCTACTGAGGTACAAAGTGTGTATTGTACAAAGGTTTAACACATAACATAACACATAACAAACTTAAGTTTTGTTCAATCTATTCGCCCTGGCCAAACACATGCCATTCCTGTGCCCAAAACAAGTTATTAGGACATAAAGCGAAAATGAAATCCACATCCTGTATTCTTTGTACTTCAGCACCAAAAGTTGCCTGGCAGCTCTGAAAGGTAAAGATTACATCCATATACTACATATTACATTCTTCTCCACTGCTCTTTCCATTGAACTTTAGCACTTAATTGCTGAGGTCTTTTTTCAGGAACATGAGCAGCCTTTAACATGGAATATATCTGAATCTGGGATCCTACATATAGTAAGTTTCACCTTAAAAAAAAAAAAGAAGAAAAACAAAGTGAGAGATACTGTTTTATAGCTTGCTACAGCTGGTCAACATCTGTGCTACTATATGACTTGAATTTTTAATTAGCTAGATAAAAATACCATGTTAGGATAGATTAGCATTTTTTCTTCCTCAGAATGGCTTTCTGTTCTTTAGGTGACAACATCTGGTGACCTCAACTTTCTAAGCAAAATTCAAATACAAAGATGTTTATTTATAGGTTGGAGAACCCGGATACTGAAATAGGAGTCCATCTGAGAGAAATATAGGGCTCAACACATAGCAGATTGCTGCGCTGTTAAGGCACCACTAAGAAATCTCCCAGGTTCTTCAAAAGAAAGTAGCAAGTATCAGACAAGGAGCTTGCGTAGTGCTTGATTAGAAAAGGAATAAGAGGTAGGAGTCTTTTCTCTGTGCTCAATAGCCAGATGGCTAAGCTACCCTTGAGACAACACCCTTTTGACCGAAACCACCACAAGCAACTACACACCCCTTGGAGGCATTCCTTTATTCCCCAAAGTTTGCATTTCAAGGTCCTTATCTAAAAAATACCAAGTAACTCTAACTTACAGCTGGCCAGAATCTCACGAGGTTGCTTCAGGCTCTTTGAGATCAAGTCTTCAAACACAGCAGTGCAGACTCTGAATTCCCCAAATAGCTCACGAATAAGAAGCGCTATGTCAGAATGATGCTGAGGGGCCATTTGGCACTGAGATTACTAATGCCAAACTCAAAATAGAGAAAACTCATTTGAATGAAGCTCTTTGAAAGGTGAAAAATAACTTGCTTTCTCACTTGGCTTTATTCACTTGACTATCATCTTCGAGTTAGTCGAGCTTACCTCCTTTCTTGTGGACCTGCTGATAAACAGGGAAACTTCCTCCATATTCTTTGGGTGCAGGTCATTCACAGCCACTATATGGTCTCCATGGTTAAATATACATCCCAGCTGGTAAGGACCAGTCCAGTGTGAGACACTAGGTAATTGGAGGACATACAATAAAGGAATCACATGGGATATCTAATTAGTGCTAACAGAACAAAGATGACCAAATGGGATTGCATTTATTCATATTTCCTTCTTGAAATAACACACAGAGTAAATGATATTGTAACTCTTTGATCTGGTTTTAGCTGAAATGAAACTGCTTCATCCATCCCAACAGGTCCCTGTAAAAGTGTACATGACACAGACCCTGACCCCCTAACACGGTATTAGTGCTAACAAGGTTAATAGTGAAAGCTGGGGATTTGGGTCTGAACACCGTGGGCCAAACTTGGTGTGGGTGGTATATGCCGCTGTTGCAGATATTTTAGCCCTATGCTTGACTGAGATCATTTTTTGAAATCTTCCATGGGGAGAAGATTAAACGAAAACCTATAATCATGTGTTTTATCTATGATATAACTGTAAGAATCACAGATCTATCACTGTTCTTGTGACTGTATGAGCCAAAATCCTACCTGGACTCTATTGGAAATTCCAGTATTTCTTTCCTGCTTGTCTCTGATAGACTCTCCTTGATGACCAGCTATCTAGGACTGGCTGACCCAACAGTCAGACCTAGTGCTCTGTTCTGTCCTGGAACCAGCCCCAAATCCTTTCAGTATGAATTTCCACTACAAAAGTACTATGAATTTTGATATAGATCCAATTTTTGCAGCTGCATCCCTTTTCCAGTCCTTTTTGTTATGGTATTTTATCTTCTTGCTGATAGTGGCTGAAACAAAGTGACTTCCTGTGCACCCGGTGCACTTGATAAGTATGAATCTCAGAGGAGCAGCAAAAGGGAGCCTCAGTGGTGTGTGGCAGTGAAAGACCATCAGACTGCACAGAAGGAGGCAAAAAGTATATGCTGAACTTTTCTTCTTCTCCCTCTTCTTTCTCCTACAGTCATTGACATTGAGGGTCTAGGGAGAGCACTGATTTCTAGTGGGACGACCAGGACGACTGACGTGCTCTAGCCCGAAACACCTACTTGTGAAAACTGACCTGACAACTGATTCTTGGCAGTGAACCAGCGCTGGGACTAATTCTGAGATTAGCCCATGGAGAACAGCCTATGCTGGGATCCAACTCAAGTCAGCTTGATTTATCTAACATCATTTAAGTTTTCACCTACAGCCCACACTTAACTGGAGACTCTTAACATGCTTTGCAGGTGCTGCTAGATGTGAATAATATTAGGGGCACAGGCTAATAGGTTAAAGGGAAAAAAAGACACAAAAGGATTTGATGAATTAGAGTGAATTAGTGAATTTTCTAGATCTGGAAATGGTTCCCTGTGTGCTAGTAGGTTCCATTTTGCCACTCTTTCCAGTGACAGACAGGTTTTGTGACTTTCGGTCTCTTTCCACAAATATTCTTTTTCTTCATAAGGCATAAACATACTTAAGGGGGTATGGTGGCCAGAAGACAGATAAGTAGGACTTGAGTTCTATACCTTGTGTTTCCTAATTTTCAGCTTCATCATCAATAACAAAGCATAACAAATTACCGGTTATCTATACTAATCTCTACAAGATTTTTAGCTGAAAAACTCTATCCTATCATAAGATATATCCCCTCACCACATCTCTATCATCACTACAGTTTACCAAATCAAAGGCAAAATTGACTAGCAGTAATTACGTGATTCACACGAATAACAGAAGATTAGCTTTTGGGGGGAGGATTTAATTGCTAATTATTACACAAGATGCCATAGACATCTCAATTCTATACAGTCCTTTTCAACAGGGAAATAGGAACTCAAGTACAGAAACAGTCAGAAACAGCAGTGGGAATTCTAGAGTTCTAACACAATGATTCTGTCCTGTTCTGCACAGTCAAAAATGTATATGGAGGCATACGGCTGTACACTTCTATTCTACATTGATTGTCACTCATTCACATCTGACAGGCGCCATCTTAAGACATCCAGAACTCACCATATTTTTCCTGCTGCTTCGGTAAGTGTTAGGTTACTGTTAATATCAGTCAGAGGGATGAAAATATCCAACTTCTGAAGTTGGGTCTTATCTGTAACTTGACTGTGAGAGAAAACATCAGCGACAAGGCATGCTCTACCAGTACCTCAGCAGAAGTCCATGAATACATCTGTCTTCTCTGCAATGAAAAATGGAGAAGACACTTACCTGAGTAGTATGGTCAGCTGAACCACCGAAAGGGGTAATGAATTTTGCTTTCTCTGGAGGGTTGGCTGCTGCCTGGTGCTGCTTTCTGCAAGTTTTAAGTCTCTGTTTGCCATCAAGTCTCTTGGACATGCACTGGTTTCCTGGCACTTGGGAGGAGTCAGGAGTCTATCACTCGTGCACATGAGCTGGTGATTCTCATCCAGGACCCGACTGAAGAGAAAGGGCAATAAAAATGAACTAGTCTGGCCATTCAAGGCACAGTTGCTTTTGCTTTGTTTGAAGCTGGATCAAACAGCTGTCAGTGAAGCAAGGAATAACACGTTCTTGTAGCATATCCAGTGGACAAAATTACAGCTAAGTAAAATAAACTGTCCTTCTAAACATGGATCATAAATCTCAAAATAAACCTTTTCATTATTTAAAGACTACTATTAAGCCTGAAAACATTCCAGCTAACAACATGCTTTGACAAAGAAAGTGAGTACAGACTGTTGGCACTGATTGTACCGGCTTCTGTGGGGATGTAACACTGTCCCCTGGGGAATACAATAATGCAGATGTGCTTAAATGCTTCTTAGTTTTTTTGATGAACCATGTAATGTCTGGGGCCTCCCCTCACCAAGATTGGGGTGAGTAGCAAAAGCTGTTCTTGATGGGTTTTTAACTCAGATAGTATAGGCTTGCGAGGCTTTTAATAGCGCTTCCCTCCAGAAAGACTCCCAAACATACAGATGCACTTCAACGAGTCTATCCTAATGAGCTGGCTTGTGGGTTTGTATTTCCAACTGCCTCCCAATAGGTGGAATAAGACCTGACCATCTGTAGGTGGCAGGTCTTAGCTAACAAGTAATAACCACTTCTTCTCTGGCTCAGGACAGGTATCCTTCTACCATGAAGGCATGCTTCTCTTCAGCATAATGTGCCATAATATGATAGTTGTAAAATTTCATTATGGCACTAGAACTGTGACACTAATTTCAGGTCTTTCTTGGTGACTCGCCAAATACTGTATCTTCAAAGTACACAGCAGTAGACCCATCCTTTGGATGAAATAATGGAAGGAAGGAGATGACCTTTTCAAGATCACATAACTTCTTACTGGCAAAACTGGGATCTAACACTCCAGGTCTCTTTTTCTCTTTTAACCACTAGACAATGCTGGCTGCTGTGGAGTCTGGCTGGCTGAAGCGTGGCTGGGGTATCTGAGGACACTGGTAGGCTGTTGCACCATAAAAGCCTAGAAAAAGCATCAGTCAACGAGGAGTGTTGTGTCCTATAGTCAGACCCTATCTTAGTGCATGAGCTTGCAAAGTGAGTTTAAATTTCACTTTAATAAGTTTGAATTTCACTCTGGTATACTCAGCAGTTTTGAACTTTCTGAACCAAGACCAAACACAGACTCATTCAACCAAGATGAAACAATACGAACTCATTCAAACAAGATGAGAACCCTTTAGATATCATTAGGTAAAAATTATGAATAACAGCTCTTCCTATATCACTATATCACTTTTAATTTTCAAAACCTTAATAAAGTTGTTACTTACAGTGATTTCATTGACATATAAATGTTCTCCTTTACTGTGTTCTTCTGCACTGGCTTCTCTTGCACAGGGACATTAGACTCAGCTGTAGGGTCAGGCTTTGATATTTCAGTATTACACTGTTAGAAACACACAATAATATACGAGGTAAACGTTCTTGTTCTGCCTACAGAAAAATCTTCTTAATTATTTTATTCAGTACTTGTGCTGTTTAAGGATAATACACTGGCTAATACAACTTAACTTTCCTCAGATAAGTCACGTCCCAGAAATAGTAAGCTATAAAAATGGTTGAAACTTAGAAGTTAATGTTATCTGGTATTATTGATACTATTGTTTTCCTTTCAGACTGGAACATAACCAGCTGTATTCTAAAGTATCCACCAAAATTACCTCTCTTGTTCCCTTGTTTCAAACTGAAATGCACATACCAAAATGTTTCATAGCATTTTAGAATTACTGTTTGATTTTATGCAGTTTATTGACACTTCAGTAGAATTATGTTTTAAAATATTTAAAATAACGTACAGATAAATTTTATAAAGAAGTTATCAGTTTCTGAAAAAAGCTGTGACAGAGTGGGCAAAGCCCATCTACAATGAAGCAGTCTACTTGAGGAATTTCAAGAAAATCAACAATGTTTTTGTCAAAATGCTACTTGCTAGCAGAAAAATCCTTTGAATGAGTCTAGTATATTTTTTCTCATACAAATGAAGGCTCTATCACCTAGTGCTTTATTAATGTATTTCTCTGGCAAAGTATTAGCTCTTTCTATATACCAGTTCCTCTTTGGATTGTTAAATGTCTCCTGTATTATAGTTAACAAAATAGAAGAACTCACATCTGATAAACTACCTTTGTTAAAAGACTGCTTGGAGTTTTGTAATAGTCGTCTTCTTCCTCTTTGATGTCTTCATCTGTATCTGACAACAGTGGATTTTCCTCAGTCTTTTCCATATTTTTATTCTGTTAAAATAATTTTTTCATATTTAACAGCAACAGTTCTACAGATTATTTAATGTGCAGTTTTCCATTTATTTGGAAAAATAATAGAATCAGCACGTACACACAGGAAACGCGGGAAGACTTGTTTCTCCTTGAAGACAGAAATGCTAATATGAGCCTGTTTTAGGGTCATGGTATCTGTAATCGTGCTTCTACGTGTATTTTTGAGATAAACTGCACATGTACATGCACAATACTGGCCACTAATATTAGTATTTCTCATACACTGATATATGTTAAGCAGGAAGCTGCAGTTGATTGTGTGTTCAATAATTGTTATTTTATTTAAAAATCAATTTAAGTGCGTTAAATACTTATATATGACTCTGCATGCATTTAGGGTACATTTTTGTGTACAAAAGATTTTTTTATTTGGGTTCAGTCCTACAGTCCTTATCCTAGGAAAAAAACCCAAAGGAAATCTAGAATTTGGTAGGGAAATATTTGTTATTTTTCAGCAACTGCTATCAAATAAAGAATAAATTTGGGACTGCCCCGATTAATGACAAATCTGTTAACTCATACTTCTCCATGAACATACCTCAGAGGGCTGGAGACCCAACATTGAATGCCTTGTTGACTGAGGGGTATTCTGCCTTAAGATGCTTCATAAATACTCAGAATAGTAAGTTTGGGACAATTTAATAAGTCAAGAAGTTAATCCCTCCACCAAGTTTATCTTTTTAAGTCACAAAGATAAATTGTTTATTTCTATGTCTCCTTGTTGACTTCACTATAATGAAGAGTACGGTAATTAGTATTTAGCTTCCTCACAATGTAATTCTCCATGCCATGTTTCTGATGCAATCATTTTTTATCTCTCTACTTACATTCTAGGTTTCCATGGTGATAATTATAATAATTGCTAAATATGACACCGAATATATTACTGTTTTCAAGGTAAAGTAAATTAAATTAATTACCCTGTTTCACGTAAAGAGAAGAAACTGGCATTGAATAGAAATTAGAGACGATGAAGGCATTTATGTTCCTTGTGGGTATAAATGTCATTAAAAAGCAGCCCATATTCTAGGAGTCAGAACACACCTAGAAATGGTCCCTCAGGAAGCATGCAACAAAAATCCTTAGTGGGAACTGGACTGACTCTATGGTCGTGATCTAAAGTAATGAACGAATTTCCCAGTGAATTTTCAGGGGCTTTGGATCAATCCCATAGTAAACACTTGGGAAAAAGGGAGTAAAGGAAGCAATTTTATGAGGTCTTGAGATCCTCCAACTCCTCTCAAGAGCAGACGGTACTCATCAGCTTCCCAAACTGATCCTTCAGCCATTGACAGTGGCCAGCTTTTGTGACATGAATACAGTGTTTTTCTTGGCATCATCTCAGATTTAGGGGATAACGGGAAGCAGAAAGTTAACCTGCTGCAGTGCTGGGTCTAGATCAGCAGCATTTGGCCTAAATCTCAACTCTTCCAGGTGCTTTGGAAGTGGAGTAGTGCGGTTAGCTTTGGTGTAAAATTATTCTCAGCCTTACAGATAAGCAAGTTAGTAAAGGCTATGTTAAACCAAGGTGAGGATTTATATTAGGAAGAAAGCAGATTACAAAGCAGATTAGCTGTAGCACAAGGTGGAATATGAAAAGGGTAACTGGAAAACAACTGAGCAATTGTTAGTTTTAGGCCTTTTAGGGGAAGAATCAAAAGCTATGTGCTGCACTAAGCTCTTTGAAAGAGGGACTTCTCTTTCAATCATGTGTGTCTAACACATATTAAAGCTAATGTTGCTGACTAGGATGCCTAATCCTGACTGTATGCCTGTACACCAGTAATGAGTAATACAGGGTGACACAAATCAGGACTCACTATTTTGATATATTTTAGGTATTGAAAGCTGCATACGGAAATAGCTGATACTGAACTGCCAAGTCAACAGAGACTTGATTTTGTAGCTCCAGGAAGTGGGTTTGAAGGGAACCAGGTCCCGAAAACCTCTCTTGGGTCCCTGACTATGTGACTAGACTCCCTGACACTGAGGAGCCTGTTTGCATGAATAGTAGTTACTACTAGATCAGGGCATGCAAGAGGGAACCACCAAAAGTAGCCAGATACTAGGAATGTGGAGTCATACTTTTAACAGGAAGTAAACACAAGGGCTTAATCTAGAAGTGAGCTGTCTAAATATCATTGAGCAGAGAAAAGATACAGAGAAATTAGCAGATACTAAACTTATGAGGCAACTAAAATATTTTTATCAAATGAGCAATGATTGTTCCTTGGTAGCTCTCTGGCAAGGTCATTCATAGTATTTTCACCCATCCTGAAACAAAAATATGAGCTTCCTGCTACTCCCTCTGCTTTAGATTAAAGAGAACAGGTAAAACACAAGCTCTTTCTTGTTTATTCCTTGTGACCGCTCTGTCCCACTCTGAACAGCAGCGCCCTCCAAGCCACCACAAGTATGAGAAGGATTAATGAGAGAGACAGGACAGGGATATGTGAGAGAGACAGAAAGAGAGCCTTGGCATGCATACAAAGTAGCTCTAGTTAAAAATCAAACTAAGGGTATGATTTTAAGCTGAGTTAACCCGATCCAGTTTAGGGCTCAGACTCACAACTGAATTATTGCACCTTCACAAATTACTGTGTGTCAGCTGAGCTGTGGTAACTACCCATGGTATTGCAAGTTAGTTTCAACTATTTTCATTTCATTACACTAAATTTAGCTGTATCATCTCATACTTGCTGCCAGGCTGTACATACATGGATGGTTACTACAACATGTGATTTAATACCCTGCTAGCCGTGATAGCAGAATAGATTCTTTCCCTATGTCTCAGCCACTCCAGATCATAGTCCAGGGTATAAACTGCTAATAAAGATGGGTTTATAATCAGCTGCCAAACTGTATACTGTCATGGTGGTGCCTTGGACATGTATTCTGTTCTGTTGACTCTGCTGCAATGGCAGTAACCAAGGGCAGAGGGCTAGTGAAAAACATCTGAAATTGCTGCAGCTATTGGTTCAGGGAACACAGGTCAGAACTTAGTCAATAGTACATGGTCATGTTTATTATTTTATCTTTTAGAATCATTTCTACCAGATATGAAAGCTAAATTACTGGAAGCCATATCTATGCTGATACAAGGTCAGCCCTGAGGTGTGCCTCAATTTAGCAATAGCTTGTTCTTTAGTTCTGTTAAATTGATTCAGCTGCTACTTGCATATACTCTGAAAGAGGATAGAGAAAGAAACCATTCAGGAAGAGTGTGGCACAACTGAGAAATATGGTGGGAGGGGTAAGTCCTCAAGTAGTGCAACTTCAAGAGCTCTCTTTATCAAGCTTCTTAGAGGTGCCACAAGTTGCAATTGCTGCAGAGAAACTCTGAGGATCTGCCCCCAAGAAACAAAGTAAGTGAAAGGTATTTCAAGCAAGTTCTCAGAAGGTTATTTTCAATGCTAAATAAAACAAGAGATTAGCTATATTTAGAAAACCTGCATGGCAAAAACCAACTCAACGCACTTGTGAAGTAGGGGAATAATCTATCGCTATAGATATTCAGGCGAGATGAGAGCCAATAGTTACTTCTGCAGACTGAACAAGTCAAAAGCTGCTCACCAGGCTTGGAAAATCTCTTCTCAGTGAGTCGTACTGAGACTGATGGGGGCCAGGATCTGATTTAGGCCTGTTCTTTTCTTCTGAGGGACCTTTCTCCTGTACACAAAAGAAAAATGTTGACTCCTGCATACTCCGCAGGTGTTTTACCTGTCGTGTTGCTGGGTAACACAGCCTTTGTTAAGCCTGACCTCCAGCAAGACTATTTGCGCAGAGCTTTGTCACTACAGAAAACCAACTCTTCCCTGGCTGCTAATTAGTCTGTCACCAAAAGATGGGGTTTGTAATTGCTCTGGGATAGTAGCAATGCTTTCCTTCCTTTCTATTTGCATATTGAGGGGGAAGATCTGAAAGGCACAGAGGACAGCTAGGAGTCCAGGTTCCAGTGGATGTCACTGGAACTGAACTCCCCTCTAGGCTTTGAAGTCTGAAGAGAGTCAAAGAAAAGCACAGTCACAAAACAGGAAGAACGTTGCCAGCAGCTGCGGAAAAAAGTGTTCACATGGCTTGCCGAGGCATGTCAAAGCTAATCTGTAGGGATGAGAACATGCCCACCAGTCTTCGTCAGTCAGCTGAGACGGCCAGTGAGTATTAGTGCTCACTGCCATGAACACCTGCCCTTACTTAAATGCAGACTAGTAAACAAACATGCCAGTGCTGACCCTGTGTGGGGACTCTGACATTATAATCCAGGTCCTACTACATAAAGCCCCAATATAAAGCAGAATACTACACCTGGCACTCAGTGCATGACCTCAGAAGAACTTATTTTAATTGAAAATAGCAACTATACAAAACAAATTTCACAGTTACTCCTGGCAGCAAATTCATTAGGGACTGCTAATCCATCTACCTTCTGGATGTTTTGCCTTTCCAGGTGGCTGGTCATAGCTACATCATTCATGGATAACGGCAAAGAGGAAGGCAGGCTTTTGACTTCTGGATTTGCAAGATCTTGGTTCTAGAGACAGGACAACAGCAGTGTAAGACGATAGGCAACTGAAGTGCATGGGCTACAATGTACCAGGGCATCCCAATACTACAAATTCTACTTCTAAAGGCTCAGATAGATTGTCTACATGGTATTTTGCAGGCAAATATCCATTTGCCCTGCTTATACTCTGAGCTGACTGGAAGCTGTTGGGATGTAAGTAGCATAGTGCTGGGTCTGAACTAATAGGCCCAGCTGACCAACAAAGTACAGAAACTTGGGCTTGACATTGAATTAACAGGGCTTCCAGTTGGTTCATAGCACAGACAGACTAGATGTGAATCCGTTTGTAAAACAGCATGTAGACACATCCAAAAAGCCCACAGTAAGAACTGTGCACAAGTTTTCATTCTGAGACATCGAAGGTGCAATACATTGCAACATAATGTCAATCACCTCCTAATTTCCATGTGGCTTATTCTTCAAAGTGATTCCTTCAATCCCAGTGCAACAGACTGTACAATGCCTGCTTAACTCATAAGCCCAGTACACAGGATCTATATGGAAAATTAATTTTCGATTAAGAGAGGCAATGGCCAACTTGCAAGGCCAAAATCAGGAAAATTCCTTGCCTCTTAGCACAAGTTTCTAATGAACTTACAAACGTCTTTCTTTCTTAAATCAAGTGTAGTAGCAAGTCACCTGAGGACATCCACCTTCTTTCACCTCCCTGCAGATTGAAGATATCTCAGTGACCCAGTCCTCTATCTCCTGCCTGTAGGTTGGAACAACAGAAATGCAAACCTCGTAAGTAAACCACAAGGAAAATGCACTTGCTCACCTACTTCCTCTTACGGGCCTAAAATAACACTTCCTGAAATCAGCAGGGAAAATCGCTTCTTCCTTTCAAGAGAACATGCTTGGGTGGCCTCAGCCAGATGGCAAAGTTCAGGCCTTAAAGAGATGCAGCACAGGACTGTGAGCTAAAAGCTATGAGGGTGTGTGTGTGTGCACACACAAGAAAGAGATGAGGGAGGGGTGGAATGGTTCCTTCTCCTTCATCTGCTATGTGTAATGCTGCTTTGCTGAATGAGCAAACAGGTCATGAATGCACCATAGAAACACTGTTTTGTGCTCGCAAGTGGGATTAGTTTGATGAATTATGGACTACTTCCCATCAAATACTTGTGAAAGGAGTGCCCTAAGTGAAGGTGTAGAATGGCATGCTCAAGTGACACATAGGTATGTGTTCTCCTCGGTGCTTATCACTGTTTCACGCATCAGCTGCTCTTCTGCATACATGACAGAAACCCCCCTGAAATGCTGGTGTCTGCGAAAGCGAGGGGGGAAGCTGGGAAGTAGCAGCAGAGGAGCACCTTGCCAAATGTACTCCCTCACCTAACTGAGCTTTGGCTGATCACCACAGCAGCAGTAATTCCGGCTCTTGATGAAGACTGGATTATAGTTTGGGAGAGCAGGGAGTGCAGCAAGCCATGCTGCTGAGCTGCAAAGCCAGCCATCTGAATAGGGGCCCTGAATCATTCCTTTCGGAGTCTGTTTTCTCTCTCGAGAATTTTCGCCTTCACTCTGTTTTCCTTGATCAATAACCCTCTTTTCAGGGCAGGATTATTTCCGATGATTTATCCATAAGCAGCATAAGCTTTCCTAACTCCCAGAAGCCATGGGGTTAGAGGGCAAAAGTCTCTGCTCTTCCCTGACCCTTTACTGGTACAGTTTGACATTACATTAGTACACTGATGAAATGTTTTTGCCATGTCTCCTCCCAGCTGTGTGCTTCCATTACTTTCTCACGTTGGATCTTGTAACAGCGGACCGGAGCTGCAGGGAAGGAGAAGGACCTTGCTCTGGGGCAGCAGCGTGGTGTTACAATAGGTTAACTGTAATGTCAGATTGCATTTACATGTCTTTCTATGCATACCTGTTCCTCCCAATGAGGTAGTAAGTTCTGTCTCCAGTACTGATAGACATCACCTCTTCAGGAGGGCATTTAAACATCTTCCTTACTGTTGCCATCCTTTCAGAATTACTTATGCCAATTTCTGTATTTATGATTCTGTGAAGATAAGCATATGAAACATTCTATATAGCTATACATACATATATACGTGTGTGTGTGTGTGTTTACTTTACACACTAAGCACAGCATGACATGATGAGATCTGCATGGAAAAAGGTATGTATTTCCCCCCAAAAAAATTCTCAAGAAAATAAGTGCACACTTCCAAAACATTTTCTGGTCTTTCAATAAAGAAAACTACAAAACAAACAAATAAAGTCAATAAAAAAAATAAAACCAAAGTTTTACAATAACTCATGTCCAAATTTTGGAAACTCATTTTTGAATAAAGGGGCTCTTGCTTAAACATAGAATCTTGAAAAGAAGTTATAATAAGAAAAATGCCTTGCAGATCTTTTTTCAACAACTACAGTTTTTCAACAACTTATCAAATAATAAGTTTGATTTGAAACCAACTGTACATTAACAGTGTTCTAATGGAGGACAGCAGGAATAAACAAGATGCACTCTTAATGTATTCTTAAACGGAACCACTGCTTCCATTAACTTCCAAAATATTAAATTAGACCAAACTGCAGTTGTAGTAAAAACAGTAAGAACAATGACAATAATGATAGTAATAATATAATAACAAGCCCCTGAGCAAGTTGGAAATTCTTCTAAAGCTTCACACTAGAAAACCTTTTAATGGAAGAAACACAACAGCAATGTGAGTCCAGTGAACTCCGTGCTTTGCAAGTTCAGGGGCCTTTGGATGTGGTCTCAAGTCTGACTGGTAAAAGCTTTACATTTCTTTGCCAGAACTGTTTCCCTTCTATATGTTTAATACCACAGGTGATGCTGTAAAGGACACTAGTACAAAGCCAATGACACCCAGCCTTGCTGCAGCCTGCGATGGGCACTGTCCTGAGAAGAATGAAATGACCAACCCAAATGAGCCAAGCAGAGCAATTTCTCAGCAGGGTAAGTGGCAGCAGAGCAGCAAGCATCAACCCAAAGGGCTAAGTAAAAGCAGTGAGACTTCTGCTCATCTTCTGGAGCACTTCGTAAAGTCACAAGGTGGGAAAGGTTCTTCTGTTCAACAGTTAGGAGTGGCACAGCTCACCCTTACTTGTGTGTGAATAAATGCATAGTGCTATATTCACAGAAGATAAAGTATCTTATACTGCAGGAATACAGCCTTCCGGATCACAGAGCCAAGCCGTCTGCTTTGCAGACAACACATCGTCACAATCCCTCACGTAAATGCATCAAATTCTATCAGAAACATTTAGGATTTTTACTTCTACATAAACCATACGCTATAAGCTCCACCCAAAGCCTGCAAGAGTCCATGGGACTCTTCTCTTGACTTCAGTGGGATTCGGCTCAAGAACCTCAAGCAGCAAATATCTGCACAGTCAGTGGACATCTAAGAATGCTACGTGATTTAAAATAAAAAGGTGATGTGTTAGAGTTACATACTGATCAACAGCTATGGAGCCTTTTATATTCTGGCCTTTCAGATACTTCAGGGTGTAATAACCCTTGCTGGATTTGGACAGGATGAAAAACCGCCTTTTCCAGGAATTCTGCCAAAGAGAAAATGATTTCTTTCATCAAAACTCAGGAGAGCAGAAATAACAGATGTTTCTTGAGGGATTGCTGGAATATCACTAATCTGCGCTAGTATACCTGTGAGCTCAAAAGTTGAAGAGGTGGTGATTTGGTGAAGAATCCGTGCTTGCAAACTTCATCCTTGGGGCAGAATGCAATTTGATCTCCTAGCAATCAAAGAGAAACGAATGGCACCATTACTCAATTTGTTGCTAATTATTCTATTACAAGGACCTGCTTGAACTGGAAATTGTTGCTGATCTCAGGGCTTCTGCGCTTAAGTGGCCACGAAGCACGTTCAATTAGAGACGACAAGCACAAATCAAAGCTATAAAACATAGGGCCAGGCCATCCTTTGTTGATATCAATGTTACTGCTGACAACTGGCAAAACCTGTAAACAAAGGAGAGCGACACTGTATAGCGTTCTGGGAGGTGGCTTGGAAGATATCTTAAGGTTCTGTCTTAGGTCTGGTCTTACTTTACCTCTTGTTAGTGATCTGAAAGAGAGCAAACAGCATGCTAATAACATTTATAGGTGGCTTCAATTTAGACGGGGCACAAACACCACTAATTACAAACTACCCTGCCCTGTGAATTGTGATGTAACACCAGGAAAATGTCTACCATGGAAAATACAACCTAAAACCTCAGGGGCAGACAGGAATATCTCAATGTATTTATTCATGACCCTGCATACTCCGTGGCCAGCTATAGTTTCAGACTTCTAATTTCTAATCAGTGGTGGATTTGCAATCAAAATCTCAGTCTTATTAATGCACTTTAGCCACTCAATGTAAGGAGTGGAAATCTCATTCCATCTTTTAAGCTATAAACTGCATATGGGAAATTAAGATTTCGAAAGAATTCAGTGACTGAACAGTCAACATCATTTTGGATCTTCCTGTAAGGGACAGTAGAGGACGCACAAAAATTCTGGGAGATACACCAGCAATGTACCACAACTAAACTTTGTGGTGGCACGAGAAATGCTTTGTGCTGAAATTCCACTTCCACTGACTTCAGTGGAGGTAAGATTTCATCATCAGTGCCTTGGAACTACTGATTGTATCTCCCTATTCCCAGTTAATTTTTAAGGATTTTAATCTTTTCACAATGTCTGTCCAACCTCTGCATCAGGGACAAGAAAGATTCTGTTTTAAAGGGACAGGGTGCATTTAGGAAAGATTTGTTACGGAAGGAAGCAGAAGAGTAGAATTATGGAATTAACACACAGAATAAGTCCAGCTGGACTTGTCAGATTTTTCTAATATGCTGCTTTTCCCTAACTTTTTAGCACAAAGTCCTTGGCACAAGGAGGGGAAGGGTATGGTGTCAAATACTGATGAAAATGGTTTGAAAGCTGACACACAATTGACAAATCTCCATAAATTAAGTTTTGTACCTGCAGAATTTCTTCTATTTCTGGAAGCCATCCTGATTGTTTCTTCCACACGGAATATAAAGAGAGCAAAAACCCTGAGGCTAATTCCTTTCACTCGGATTCCTGCTGAGTTGCATTTTACTGTACTTACGGTCACCTGAGAAAATAACAAGTATCTCAAAAGTGTTTATTTCCATAGTGATGATAAATCTATATATAAATAATTATAGAAAGATAAAAATCTGTAATAAATTATAATAATGCTTATAAAAGACAATTAAAATCTATATTTAATTCATTATATAAAGTTATATTATATATTAAAATTATATATGCTCTAATAGTAAGTGTATCATTATTATATTAAGTAATAATTAAATGATAAATTATATAATTTATAAAATTACAGAGTTCAAAGGGATGATTTGTCCAGGAACTGAGCAGATCTGCCAACGGAGTCTCATTTTGTCCCTTTCCTTGCACTAGAAACAGCAGCTGCAGCCTAGGAGCACTGCATCAGATACATCTTTCTAACAGCGCCCTCACAGTGTGATTGAAACTGCATAAAGTAGGCATAACTTGGCCTGAAGAGCTTAAAATCTAAAGATATTTTAAAAATCTAGTAATAAAACTACATGTCTAATAATTTGCAAGTCTGTAGCACCCTTAATACAATGCCCTCACAGCAATTTATAAACAGTGATGCAATAAATTTCAAAGCACTCTAAGATGTGGATTAGTATCACAATTTTACAGATGGGGGAACAGATAATATCTATTTTTATGTCAGTTATGTTCAGAACGTCCCCTCCAATTTTACCAGGGAAACTGGAATCTGACTATAACCCTCAGAAGAAGTGAAATTACCTGCTTATTTTCTTAGAGCCAGCCTGTGGCAGACATGGAAATAGAGGCTAATATTAAGGCAAAACACACTAATGCACTACCATGTTCTTCTCCAAAGTTTTCTTAAATAACCATTTAATAAAATAAGCAAGTAGCAGTCTGTGGGATCTGATAATTGCAAGAACACAGAAATAGAACATTTAGAAGGTAAAAGGTGTTTTTGGTTAATGGACTTTTATTACTGTTTTTAAGTTCATTTGCCTTTCAATGCTTTCTATCAAATAACACTCTCTTGGTGTCTGGATAACAGAGCCAGATATCCATTGCACTGCCTTTTCTTTGCAATTCATATGGGAGCTCTGGACCCCTGACTATCAATTGCATGTATGGCACTCCATTTTGCACACTCAACATTCTTTTATGTCACAATTAGTTGTTTGTTTATTTAAAATCAGATCTAGTTTCTCTCATTTAGTTACATTTCCAACAATACCAAGTTTTGTCCATTTGTAATACCATGCGGGAAACACAAGTTTTCAAAACTTCCTTTTGCCCCACCGTAAATCTCCCATTCCTTGCAAAATCAAATCCTTTCCCTGTAATAACTTGGCTTCAACTTGTCTGTCAGCTACAGCAACATTATACAGTCTCTAACATGCCTGCTTACACGAAGCTGCAGAGCGTGTGGGAAAACCTGAAGAACTGCAGTGCTGTTCTCTAGTTCCTTTCCGAATGCCCTGCCTCAACTGAGAGATTTGAGTGGTTTGCTTGGCTTGTATTTCTTTGGAGACTTACTCCACAGTATCAGAAGTGAACATGATACAGCTAGGAGCAGTGGTCAGAAACAGTTTGTTACACTACACAAAGTTTTGCTTCCCTCACACAACTAAAGTTACAGGCTTCCGTGGCTGCTGCTCCAGGTGACACCATGGTGCCAATGCCAATGACCCCTTTCTAATGAAGGTCCACAGGAGAACTCTAAAGCATTTCTGCCTGTACTTTTTTGTTAAGGAAACTTTGGCATTTTTCCCTTTTTGGGAGAAAGATTTGTTGTACAAATGTGGTGACAAAACTATGCTATAAACTTTACTGCCTAGGGTTTTCACCTGTTGCCTACTGAAAAAAGGACAAAATGACAAAAAAACCCTGCACCCTAAAAAAGAAGTGACTGCACACAAACTCAAATGTGCTTTCCAATTCTTAGCATCAATAGTAGGGGGACACGCCTGGGGTTTCAATCAAAGCCACTGTAACGTTCTTCCCAGCTTGACTGACAAAGCCATCACCACTGGCAAGTGATCTATCTGTCACAAAAACAACATTACACGAGTCCATGACAGGATAAAAGTCTCACCTAGATTTGAGTAAAAGTGAAGATCTGCAGGTGGAAAAACAAAAACCTCTGGGATTACAATAGGCTCTTAATCATCTGTGTGATCTCACTCTGTATTTTGAAAACAAGTTTTTAATTGTTACATTTAATCATTTTTTTTCTCTCCAGTGGAAAGCAACCTTTTAAATCACTTCTAATTCAGAAGAGACAATGACAATTCCATGATTATCCCCCCTCAGATTTTTTGATGCAAGGCATTAAGAGATTTGAATGCTTTCAATCTTTTGAAATGTAACAGGCCACTTCAGTCAAAATGCAAATAAAGTGCTGCAAATGAATTAACATGTAGGCTATTATAAAGCTTTAAATATAATACCAGGAGAAGGCAAACACACTGTGTTAATACTTACAGGCAAAATGTGTTCATGGTGTGGAAGGTCTGGGAGAAATATCCCTTAAAGCATTTCCAAATTACCTGTATCGTTTTCTGCAGCGCAACACGACATGTCATTGCTCTGCATAGTGACTGCTTTCTTATAACCCTTGCGTAAATACAAATATCCTGAAATATGACCCACAAGGAAACTCCCATTTCTAGCACAGGATGCAAATAAAAGATTATTCTGAAAGGGGAAACCCAGCTGAAGGTGAACTTTGTAGTTCACTTACAAAGAAAAAAAAATACACACATTTGAGCCAACCATAAATGTCTCCCACGCAGAAAAAACCCAAAGATAACTTTGTTTTGTTGGTTCAGCTTTCTAAATAGTCCCTATTTTTCCTCAGAGCAGTGTGTCTACAATTACTTATTACTGGTCTCGCTCCTAGGTCAATTTTTTGGCTTTTCTGCAGAGACAGACAACAAATCATTAACTATAGTAAGTCTTGTCACTCCACACTAAACTGTGCTCAACTAAGCCTGCAAATATCAGGGGAATTGCTTTTAGACAGAAAATAATTATAAATTTGAACTGAAAATAGGCTAAAATGCCTTACAGCTTATAAGTCACTATTCAGCTATCTGGTCTTGTGCAAGTCAGAGGATAAGGTCTCCTTACGGCTATTTGGCTACGACAGCTATCAGGATGTAAACACATCACTAGTCTGATGTGATGTCGGCTGGTGGGAATTTTTATTCTTGAGTAATATTAACAATACTTCTTGGACATGATGTAAAGCAATGCTCTATCTAGCAGAGACACTGGTCCCAACACAAGGAATGATGCCTTTCTCTCTCTTTCCATACTACTGTAAGTTATAGTTAAAAGTTGCTTTCCCCTGCCCTTTTGTTTGCCACATTAGCACATTGAAGAGCTTCAAATAACACGACTAGCTAGCCCTTCTTCTCAGACAGACAACTACCACGTCACCTGTTAACTCCCAAGCTGTCCTTATTTGGTGTCCACTGTGGTAAATATACAGCAAAATCTGATAAAGGTCCTCCCTGTCATCGTCCCCGCCCCCCCCCCCCCTTTTTTTCTTTTAGAGATCATGTCAAACAGGGCAAAGAGCTTTTCCTGCTCTTAGAGGAAATGCTAATATTAACTCCTCTGATTCTTCCTCACCAGTCCCATGTAGGCTGGCCCAGGGACTATTTGTAAGGGAAATGGGGAGGGGTGAGATGCACACAAACCCTGGCACAGTTATTCAACGATCTATCTTTATCACAAGCAATTTTGAATGACACCGATGGCCTTATGCCTCTCTCTACAGAAAGCCATTTCTATGTTTTCCCAAGGCTTCTATGTTTAAGATAAGGTTGCTATAGTTCTTTTTATTAAAATCAGTTCCAAAGAACCTTTAAGAAAAAGGTACTATGCAAGAGGAAATGTGTTTCTTAACTGTTACACTGTTCCATTTCTTGGGATTATTTTAAAAGCCTTAAATGCCCTGATTCAGAACTTCTACTTGCTCTTTAACTGTCCCCAAGGCTCTGTGGCTTCAGAGCTACAATTCTGAACAAAAGGACAGTCTTGGAGAGAGGAGAACATTGTTAATAGAATTTTAAAAACAGGATAAACAGTAGTGGATAAACACTAATGAGCTATAAGGATATGAAGGAGCTTCCAGAGAAATAAGAAATACTGAAAATGTTGACTGGACATATTTCTATTGGTAAAACAAGAATACCTAGAAAACTAGTTTAAGTCAAGGCTATTTGCCAGAAGCAATAGGAAGAGCATTTTCATATGATTTGCCAGACCACTAACTAGTTTGCTGTGTAAAGACATCACAGGCACTGGGCAAGACTTCAAGGGCTGGTAAATCAGGACAGCTCCATCAAAATCCTTACAGTAATTCTAGCTTACTCTAAGAGAGCATCTGGCCTGCCTAGTCCAAGTCATCAAATGCCAGCTTACTCTTCTAAGTAACTTTTCAACTGAGACTGGAAATCTTGTCTTGACAAAGATGCTGAAGATCATCTGTAATCTCTGTTAAGAAAGGTTTTGAGATGTATTTTGGTTTATTTTCACTTCACCAGATTAAGTGTTAAACAGGCAGATACTCATATAAATTTTTTTAGAAAGGTCTTTACTGGTGTCATGCTCAAGTTTTCCACAAAACAGTCATTTATTTAATTCACACAGTTGTAAATTTGACTTCTGAAAAAAATATGCTTCATTATATTACAGTACTGGTAGGAATAATGCACTGGTGCATAGTGCTTACTATGCACCTCTTTTTTTAAAGAATTTCATAAAAGTGTAGAGCACATTACTTGGAAAAAGCGTGACTATCTACTCATTTATCAGTTTAACCAAATCATTAAATTTGCTTTTTGAGCACTACCAACTCTACAGAGTATGTAAAGAGTAGGAATGTAATATCACTAACATAACTCCAAAATACAAAATCAAGACAATACATAGCTAGAAAGGCACTTCTGGTTTCTATTCAAGTAAGTACTTCCAGTCTTGGCAAATTCCTCATAAATAGAAATTAAACCTAAGCATACATTTATTACTGAGACACACAATTCTAGCAATTCAACATTTCAATTTAAAGTTTTAGAACAAAACCTAATCATTAACTCTCTGTTGGTTCAGAATTTCTGAATCACCAAGCAGACATTTTTCTTTTTGCAAGCAGAAAAACTGCAACAGCACAGTTTCAGGCTGTTCTATCAATTAACTGTCACTTACAAAGAAAAAATCTTTATTACAGTATTTTAATAAGGATTCCTCCAGTTACAGTTTGTCCAGTTTTATAAAGAATTTCATTTTGATTTTTCTATTTTTTACATTTATATGCTATTCAGCTAAACCATCTACAAATATTGATTCTTTACTTATGCACCTTATGCTAGAGTCGTAACTAAGTAAAGTGACTTTCAAACTAAGCACAGAGCAATCAAATTGTCTTCACTAGTAATGCTCACAAAAGGGAACTGAACATATTAGACTAAGAAACACTCTTAAATAGCTACAAATTCAGTCTGTCACTGGACATTCTCATAATATGATGCTCTTAGGAAATTTCCAGGGAAGTCACTATTCCGTGAACCAGTAATTTAGTCGAAGAAAAGATGGAGTCTCATGATTGCTTTTTTCATTTTACAATATGCTTTCTGGTATTGTTTAATTTATTCAGATTGAGACACAGACTTCCCCTCCTTTCTCCCTCACACACCCCCAAGTAAGCATTACACCATGCCCACCCCCATTTTAGCAGTAGGCAGAACATATGAACAGTTATTTAGTCAAAAAGAATAACCTTTACTTGTCAGGTATCTGAATCTCAGATCACTGAAATCTCTCCCTCTTTCCCCAAGATGGAAAAATGGATCAAATATTTCCTAAGCTTAAAAAAAAAACCTCCATGAAACAAAACAACATGCAACTCCATTGATTTCCATCAGAAACTAGAAAGGAACATTGCCAATTTTCTTAGTTTCACATTTGGACTTATTTTTATCCTCTAGAGAGAAAGGTTCTCTGCTTTTCCAATATCAGCATATGCAAGACCAGTGTTTAATGAATGTGAAAACTGAACAGCAAAGACTAACGACCAATATAATTTCCTTTAATCCTACCCTGATCCAATTTGTGATCTCCCTGTCCTTCCTCCTAGCAGCTGATAACACTGGTTCCTAAAATCACATCTTTTATTCTACTCAGCCTATGAAACAGCAAACACTGAAAAGTTTCCACTTGATAGTGATGAAGGACCAAGAGCAATGTAAGATTAAAAAGAAAAATCAGCAACCAAAACATGAATGAAATTAGATGGAAAGTTTTAAGTGTGTGTGTGGGGGGAAATAAATAATCAAAAAACACATAATGGAACACAACAGTTGAACATTACAAAAGAAGAGTTCACAGCATCTCTTGAGTGTACAAAGTAATACGGAAGACAGGTGTAATTTTGGAAGCTTTCTTTGCTTATAGGCATGGCGATATACATCTTCAGCACCCGTAAATCAAGATAGTCACACTAAGGGAAATCAAGACACAGTAATTAGTGTTAGCTGTATGACTGGCCCACAGCATTTGTTTCTTCATTAAAATCCTGCATATCACCCATCCTTCAGAAACCCCAGCTTATACAGTATAAAAAGCCAATATAATTACATTTCTATTATTAAAAAATGTGTTGCACCAGTTTATAATCAAAACTCCCTCCAGCGGCATACAGCCAATGGCATGAGATCAGGGTATTAAAATCTGTTTTCAGAAGTAAAGTTCCTTAGTGAGCATAGAGACTACGCAGGGAATCTGTTTCTTCTCACTGAAGCGTGGATCATCAGACTGTGATTCAAAGTTTGTGGCCACCACATAGTTGACCCGTGTGAGGATCTGCATGATCTCAAGTTGTTTTCCATGTTCATTTAGTATAGAGCACAGAGACTGCACAAACCAAGAGCCTCTTCCAGGATTTCTCCAGGAATAATAACCTTACAGAAAAAAGAGAGGAGAGAGTACAGGAGGTTGCTTTTCCTCTTTCATCTTATTGTCATGTGCTGAAAAGTGGAATGGCAGAGAGGTATGGATTTAGGTGAAAGGTTCTGGGTGAAGGAGTAACTACACACAAACGGAAAGTTTAATTCTCATCACTTGTATAACATAGTCTAATTCATTAAAGCAGAGAATATTGTGTCTTCTTAGCTCTCTGATCCTCACAATACTAAAGTACCATGCTGTATTTTTGCATTTGGGAAAACCTAAGAGGTAAGATTCCATGCTTTTCCTTTCTAGGAATAAACTTTGTGCTGTAGCACTTCCTCTTCCTGCCTTCAACTCACATTCAACATACTCACTGAACCAGGCCTTAGAAGGGCAGGATTCCCAAAACAGCACTGCATCTGCCTTCTGTAATGTCTGCGCCTTCTCACCTGCCAAATCTGGGCTGCCCTTCTGCTGTTCCAGCTATAGCTAGAATAAAAGCGGTGGATACAGGTACCACTCAAGGAATTTATGTGATTTGTCCACCAATGCACAAAGTATCATCAATGAAGGTCCGTCTGTAATACTAGTGGTAGCAGTGCTGCAGTTGTTACGGGTAAGGTATAGACACAAGAAGTTCTGCAGAAATAATATGTTTTATCAGAACAACTATTTTTATATTTCCAACAACAGTTGGAAACAGTGAACTGAAAACTGAAGATATGAGTGGTTACTTTTTTACTCTAATCAAAGAGATTAATCGTCTGTCTCCAAACTCTGTCTACTCTATAATTAAGGAGTTACTTCAGATCATGCTTTTTTATCATTCATCTTCAACAAGTATTTAACATAACTTATTTCCGTTTCTAATAATGACAGCTGTCATACTCAGCTTCACACTCTCTATGTTAACTATGTACCTTATACAAAGTTACTGCTACTGTGACAAGCATTCCTGTACTGTTAGCTCCATAGCACTACAGTGGGAATATTTTCCTTAGAATCTAAGTTCTCATTAAAAGAGTGAAGGGTGCTAACCACGGCACATTCAAATTCTGAACAGTAGTGAAAGTCAATATGGCACTTCTATTTGTATTTTCCCAAAACAAAAATGGTAAGAGTGCTCAGGACAATACAAAACAAATTTTTTAAAAGTTTGAAAAAGTTCTTGATAGAGTGTAATTCTACTTCTTTTTATTTACTTATAAATACCTACGAGCTGAAACTTAACTGTAAAAATGCATGTCTAATTTATGCACACAAATATTGCAAGTAAAAACGACTGCAAATTGTTAGGCCTTCTCCCCCTGCCAACCCCCGCTCCTTTTTTTTTTTTTTTTTTTTTTTTTTTTTACCTGGCACTGTGGAATATGCAAACAGAAAATCTGCTTCTACTGGGATTTTGTATCTAGGATTGGCATCTGTTTCTAGAGTGTCATTTGCAGGTCCAGAGTCAGTCTGTATCCCTTCATCAAATTCAGAGCCTCGGCATGCCTGAAACAGTAGAGAAGACAAAGATAACTTGTTTAATGAGAGGAAGCGAGGTGTTTCACAAAGTAGTAGTCATTAACATTTTTTAATTGACACAGCTTTAAGCAGTACTTTGTGTGAATTAGAAACAGAAAAGTAATGCTTAAAGTCATTTAAGTTGTTTAGTGATAATGTTTATAGAGACCCACGCCTGGCCATGACTAGCTTACCTGTTTTCAAATATGGTCTCTCCTGTATAGTAAAGTGAAGTAGTGGTCTTGCAGGCTCGGGGGATTATCAAGGTACCAAATCAGCATTAACTTAAGTGTACTAGCCAACCTACTCTAAACTATGACCAATTTTTGCTATTCCAGAGTAGTCCTCAGCACTCAGTTATTACATAATGTCTTATGCAATGTAACTTCTGGACATCTTCTTTATAGTGGACTACACATTGTCTTTGGTTCCTGACATTCATTGCCATAGCACTACATTTGAAGTGTACTGCATTTCTAACACTATGGAAAGAAAGAGATTTATGATGTGTAGCATTTTCTATTTCTCTCTTTTATTCCTGTTTTCCTCTCAGTCATGCAGTTTAGCTAAACTATACCCTGGGACCATAGACCAAGCTGTTAAGTTTCAGCCCTTGATCAGTAGTTTTGACTGACAGCTGTTACAGCAATCTGCTGAGTTAAGTTGCCTTTACTAAGATAATTTTTAAGGTAACAATGAACCCATTACAAACTTATGGTCAAAGAAATATCACTTTAGTAGTACAAAGAACCTAAAATAGACTTTGAGGTTGAGGATTAATTGATGTAACTCCCATATATACATAATACTATGATGAAAAAGGGAATTCAGACCCATGGTGTGTTAGTCAATACTGCTTGGAAAAGCTGTCTTTAAAATGCTTAAGTAATATACTATTAATTACATGCTAAAGTAATAATACAACATCAATTTTCAGGCTACTGAGAGAGAGAAAAAAATACTTCTTTTGGTAGAATGCAGTAATTTGTAGAGACAGCCTTTGTTCAGAGAGATCTGGACGCTATTCGTTCTACTGGTACTCACATACTGTCCTCAGCTCTGTGTGGACACAGAGGGAGATTATCTTTCTTCTCTGAACTTGATATATTGCCAACAAGAAAGAGAATCCGTGTACAAAAAAGGTGGATGGAGAAAATTACAATGACAGTATGTTCTTTACATCTATGAATCTTGTATATAAATCACCTTTTAAAAATAAACAAGTTAACTTCTCCCAACACATTTTTTTCACTAAACATCTAGCAAAATGCAATAAATTAACTTATAGGGCCTTTCTAGAACAGACAAACAACATAACATGTTTTTCCCACTGCAGTAGTAATACTCTGTATTTACCTTACGGCTATTACCTGAATGAAAAATAATTTGGGTTTGCCTATGAGGCTTTTACATTTGTCTCCTCTGAAGAGTGCAGTCAGACTCTTGATTGCCATAGGTCCATCCGTGCCGTAGATAAGGCCTTCTTCCCCATGGCTTAGAAGGATACAGGCAAAGCAAGCGGCATCACTGTGATCCTCCTCAGCAGCTACAAATCAAACACTTCTTAGCCCAAAGGAAGCAACATTTTAAATGAAAATTACAATTAGCAAACATATCTTTCAAAGACCAAATTTACTCTGGGTCTCTACTTCAGTGCAAGGCATGAAAAAAGAGCAGATGAAGATGATACAACCCACTTTTCACTAACGTGATGAGCATGTTAAATACATGAACTGCACTCCTCACTTGACTCAGTCTAGCCCACTGGAATAGGCAGGATGGGCCACACTCTTCAGTCTAATATGACAAGAAAAATATACATATATGAATTGATGTTGGTGGAAGAGGTGGGGAATTTAGCCTAATCTATTCAGAAACTGAATCCTTCTACACAGGAAATTGCACTTACAGGGGTCTAAGCGACCTGCTCTAATTCGACCCTCCAGATGTCCT
Organism: Dromaius novaehollandiae; assembly: GCF_036370855.1. Classification (NCBI taxonomy): domain Eukaryota; kingdom Metazoa; phylum Chordata; class Aves; order Casuariiformes; family Dromaiidae; genus Dromaius; species Dromaius novaehollandiae. The sequence continues at coordinate 38,905,039 of NC_088103.1, read as the reverse complement.
TTGCAACCTAAATTATTCGATGATGCTAAATTATTACCTTTCTTCAGTAATTTTTCCATATCATCACGGCTTCGATCATTGTATGTGCAAACCTCAAAACCTAAGTTTCTAAAACTCTTAGCTATATCTCCAGCATCTTTATCAGTGCCGTTGCGTGTGCCCATTCCTGCCAGAAAACAAATAATACAGTTGATTGCACACAAAACAATTCAAAACAATTCACATGTTCATAGGTAACTTTTTAGGTTTACAATTTATTGACAATGTCATGGTGACATGATTTTAAAACAATCCTTTAATAACTTTCTCAAATAACCTGTTTGCATTCACAGCAAATTGTGAGATTCAGTTTAATGCAAAAAAGGCAAGGTTCAGTGATAATATGCATCTTGTCCTGAAAAGTGCTGCTATACCCCCAGTATCTTGCACCATGGGACTTCTATGGCCCTATCACCTTTTGGCTATGTAATGTAACATACGCAAAAGACATTCCAAGAATAAAGAGTTGAAAGAGTGTTGAGCATCATTATAAATTTCTTTTTTCCAAACACTCATAATATTACCTTTAAAATCCTTACCGAAAACTATGAATTTGAAGCAAAAAATCTGCAGTTACAGCTTCACATAAAACTGAACTTAGTCTGATTTCCTCAGGTATCTTTCTATAGACAAGAAATCCGGCTATGATGCCCACATAAAAGAAACTTCTGTAAATTCTTTGGAGTAAACAGCTTATTTCGTGTGTTTGCACAGTGTGCTGAAAAAAAGGCATTGTGACCTGGCAAAGACCTATAAAGTTGACTATAACACATATTATCCGTCTCCTTCAAAACCATCCACAACTGGAAAGTTAAATTCAGCTATCTCAGGAGTGTGAATAGAGCACAGCAGTGTCTTTTAGCTGATGACAAAGTTCAAATTTTAACAACACAACCTTAAACTTGAGGCAAAGGTTTATTTTGAAGTTGATAGACCCTGCTCTTTAAAACACCGATAAGGATGTGCCTACTGCTAAGAAGATGCCAAGAGCTGCTCTAATATAAGTGTTAAAGAAAAGGTACTTTGTAGCAACAACTATTTTCAAAATAAGAAAAATATATTCATTAAAATTACATGCCTTAGAAATAACAGGCTTGTTGATTAATGAAAGAGTAAAACCTCTAAAGTCTGTAATGAGTATCATTGAAGGAAAAAAGTTACCTGTTTTTTCCTCAAAATTTTTGTTGTTTATAATAATACATTTGCCAACTTTCTTGTAGTCCATATTATACTGGAACGTGGGTGTAACAATTCGATACTGATTACTGAGAGTGGACTTCGGCTGCTCTTCTTCTCCATTCTTCTTTTTTCTATGTGAAGCAAATGAAAATGCTATTAATGGCCGGTCACATGCACTGTGGTTGCTTATCTTAATTCACACTGTTAGGGCTGCCCTATCTAATTGTTCTCCTTTTTTTATGTTTGTGTTCCTTTATTATCCTTATGTCTCTATCTGAAATTTAACTCTTCCATTGAATCTTGTGATTTTCATGCAGCAATTACTGCACGCTATTGTATTCCGATGATGTAAAACCACCGTAGAGTGAACCCCAGCCAATCGCAGTGTATGCGGACCTTGACCTAAATCTCACGGATGAAATAAACTGCTTAAAATTTAGGTCAGGCTGGCAGTATGGTCCTGGACTTAAGTGCTTTTTTACTTTTACTACAAACAGTTAATGGAAGAACAGACAGGGCTTTCTTAGTAGTGATTCCAAGCACAGCAAGAAGATATGCAATTTACCCAATGTCTTGATAGGATTTATTAAATCGTCAGCACCCCTAAATTCTCTGAAAATAAAGAGCGCACTTATAAGTTATTCTACTTATAAAGCTTACATATGTGAATAGGTCATGTGTTAACTTGGTCTGCCAAGAAACAGTCAGAACCTATGCAAACGCTAAATACATTTTTGTATTTAGCAATTAAATGCAATTAAATGCAATTAAAAGAAAAAAAACAGACAAATACTCTCCATTAATATGACTGTGTACTGACCTTTCTGCTATATGAGGGGGTCTTAAATTGGATTAGAAAGAGATGCAGAGGGATAGCATGGACCTTACCAATTTATCCTAAATGAAGTATTAAGCAACCAGACCAACTATAGTCAATATGATTCATCATTTGACACAACTGCAGTACAAGCATGAGGAACTTGGTGATACTTTAGTGCTTGCTTTTAGGGTGGACTTTTTGGTCCAAGCAGATGGCTTCTGATGTTGGTAAGATTTCCTGAAACAGAATTGAAGCCAGTGAGATACTAAAAAGCATCTGATTCAACCCCAGAAATGTAAACAAGTTCTGAAGAAGGCCTGATTAAAAACAACAATAAAGAAAGGGCAGAAGAAAGCATCAGCCCAACATCCTGCTTCCAATAGTATTTATTGCTGATGTCTTAATAGGAAAAAATAACCCCTTCTCTCAGCACAAATAACTGTACTATATAGTTTGTTTTAAATAAAATTTGATTTTTCCCGTAATCTCAGTTTATTTAAGTACTTTCACTATTCTCGCTGACATCTAAGCCTTTCTGGAGAATTACTGAACTACTTGCTTCAATTATAGCCTGTAGACATGAGATTGCTGCCAATCGATTTAAATGTTGTTTAAGAAGAGTATTTTCTTACCTTCCCAATTTAACAATTGCTGTCTTTAGCTCTAAGTGTCCTCTTTTTCAATTACTAAGGGAAAAGACAAATTGGAAACCATAACAAACCTTCTCTAGATTATTCCTCATTTTTATATGCTACTGCGATTCAATTTTAAAAGTCTTCTCTTGAGTAAACTCATGTTCTGCTATAAAAGGCCAAATTAAACAGTTGCACCTGGCAGGTCTACTGTGTACTCTTTTTACATGTAACCAAACTAATATCATCTCCTCTCTTAGTCTTATCATAGAGACTTCAAAATAAGGTTTTGAATGGTCTCCACTTGAGGATTTTATCTGATACTCGGGAAGTACAGTTTCTGCTAGCAAATTGGAAGTATTGGTATTCTCCTCACATACTGCTTCTAGAGTGCTCTGGGAGCAATAATTAAATACGCTTTGCCTCAAGAAAAGACTTTAACCATTTTAAAGAATTATCCATAGCTGTATGATTTTAATATTATATTTGAGTTTCAAAGAGATCTTGGGTTCTCATTTTAACCTAAAAATCCCTCTGGTCCTGTATCACTAGACAGATCTCTGGCAAAAAAAGAGAGAAAAAGAAAATTCAAAACAACAAATAATGACTCAGGTCAATGAAGAGGCTAATTTTCTCAGTCCGCATTGGATTCAAGCTTCTACAGGCTTTTGTTGGCTTCACTGACTTCCTGAACAAGCTCTATGACTAACAGTGGTTGCTACACACCACAGGATAAGGGGTTTTAAGGGGTTTATACACAAATTTCTGTCAATGTCCAACCCAGGAACAGTTCTGAACTCTCAAGACAGATCTACATCAGTGGTATAATATCACATTTACCCTGTCTGCTTTTCTAAAATGCCGAAGGTGAGCTAATTCTAGTTCAGAAGTCATGCAGACATCTTACCGTTCCAGAAACCTGATTGAAAGTATGAGCTGGATTAAGTGGCATAATAATGTAGCCATAAAGCTTATCCTCTGAAACCATTTCACTTCTGACCTCAATTGTGTGTACTCATCCATGCAGAAATATCCAGACTTTAAGGGATGCAGCAACTGCTGGTATTCCCCAAAGCAGGCCAGAAGCTATATGCTGTACAACGTCAAATGTCACAGCCAGCCTCGGCAGGACAGTTACAGCACTCGCGAGTCTATCCTTTATATCTCCCCGTACCTTTCCTGAGGACAACGTGCTTTTGTTCTAATGATTCCTTCCAAGCAGAACAGGCTAATCAGGTACTAAGCAGCCACATTTATTGTAGGTTTATGCCTACAATTTATTTACCAGAAGACAACAAAAGAGTTCCAGAAAACTTCTGGTACCTGTCCAAACTGAATGACTAAGGAAGCAAAGTTGTTGTATATACGTATTTCAGGTCTGCAGTCCAGACAGAAATTGGTTTTTGGAAGTTCTCTTCTCTGTGCCAAAATAGGACAATATGGGAACTGCCTGACTGGACTGGACTGACAGTTTAAGGTTCTATACTAAGGCTTAAACCAGCTAAAATCAGTCCTTGTAATAATGAGCAATAATGTAGTCATTACATAAAAAATTTCCCTTAAGGGCTGATTATTATCAGTGAGAAACTGGTCTGTGACTCAAAGCATGAAGCTTTATAGATAAATTTTTATTTTCTAACATTTAAATTGGGCACGTGCTAACATAAATATTTGCGGCTGTTGTTCTTACTAAGCCTTCTTAAAAAAAAAAAAATTTAAGAGGGTTTCCACAGGTTTATTATGTACTATTAAAAAATCTTGTAAACTATTTGCCCTCTGTTTTATTTCTTTCTGATTGTCTGATATCCAGTGCCTTCTATTTCCCTCTTTCTGGATTAAAACTTGTCCAGACTGAACACAAATTTGTATTTTATGACTGTTCCCTGTTTCTTTAGCTTATAATTATAACTGTGCTGTAATTCCTCACTCCATTAGTGGTGACCTCTAATCTTTTCCTTAGACAGAAATATTCTGCCTATCAGTACTCTCACATATTTCATGTTCTTTCCTTTTGGTCAAGAGTTTAGCAAAACTGAAACTCCACTCTGGCACCCTCATAGAGCTTGCACACTTTCATCCTTACTGTGTCTCTAAATCTAGGCCTTAGGCTTGACAAGGGTATGTCTGGGAATGTGACTTTGTAAAGTCACGCTTTATGACATTTTGTCAGTGTCAACCCTGGGAAAATCATTATTATCAAATTCTCACATTTCAAATATAAAATTAAGCTTTCCCATACTATTTATTATTCTGTTAGTGAACTTTTCAATACCAAAGGCCAAATTCCTCATCACCATGAATGGCTAAAATTCTATCAAAGTCAACGGAGATACATTCAATTGCACCAACAGTAACTCTGATCATGACTGTCTAGAGGACTGCTAGCTAACATCATAAACTTCCTTTTCTGTTCCACTGTGAGTAAATTATAATTTCAATGTGTAAGACTATCAGGATTTAAGGGTTTAAAAGGCTAAAAATGCCACTGTTAACATTTAAATATATTTAAAGATTATTTTCAGTAAGAAAATAAAAATCTTGACAATTTTACTGAAAGCAGAGTCTCTTAGCAACAGTAATTTCTTCTCCTTTGGCTTCCTCTCTATTGGCATCTCACTGCACTTTCCTTTTCTGCTGTATATTGGTATTCCATGTTAATGTAATAAAAAGCAGTGTACAGTACATTGGCTTCCCTGGGTGTTCTAGTTTCTTACCACATCTCTCAGCTGCTACACCCAGCTCCTGGGCTCAGGTCCACGAGCCCTCCAGGGCTCCAAGCAATTCAGTGAGAACTGTCTGCTTAAGTTCAAGCGTGTCATGATACACTTCCATGGGAGATCTTCAGTTTGCATATGTTTATCACCTTGAATGCCATATATTCTAAACATTACCTAATGTTTACAGGGAAACATTACAGGGAAAGACAGCATATTATAAGAAGAGCTTAGCTGTGCAGTCTAGCAGTGCTGAGCTTTGGGCAAGGTGTAAAGGCCAGTGCCCGCAACAAACCTTTGCTCTAGAAAAGCTGGCTTGCCATAAGGATAAGGCCTCTCCTTGCTACAGTGCCAGTGTAATGCAGGGGAAATTCTCAAGTGAGAAGAGTGGCTAAAAGGGAAAATTCAGAAGAAGAAAATGCAATCTCTAGGGTAGAAACCGTTACAGCAATCCATTTACTACACCTGAACATTACCAGTGATTAAAAAGAGACTGATAGTAACCCACAGACTATAGAGCTCTTCTGAAAGCATGAGTTTCTTTGCCTTATAAGCCATCTAACCCAAACTTTTTTTCCTCCTAAGTGGAAGCTAATGTGCTAAATCAAAAAGAATTCTAAAAATGTTATTATATGGGCATACCTGGGCTTTGGAAGCAGGTATATTCCCTCTCACCCCCAGGAACGTTAGGGACTTTTGTGGCTATACTGAAAAATGTAAGTAGTTTAAAAAAAAAGAATCTACAATTAAAATACTATACAATTTAAGGAAGTCACCATTTAGAAGAGTGTGGAAAAGGTTAAGCTGATTACATTAATTTCTAGTTAAAGTATACACATAGAGAGAGAACTCTCTTAACTGACTTACTCTTGCTATGTGAAGTTAAATAACTCGGAAAAGTTTAACTGGATAAGGAATATTTCAGAATGTTGCGATTGTTTTTATTCTGGCATGTTTCTTTAATATAACGTGTAATGATACATCATTTTAATGACTGATAACACGGTTCTGTTAAAAAGAAAATTTGTTTCTCTTAAAAACCACGCTGTTCTTACAGAACACAAATTATCCCAGTATCCTTTTATGAGTCCCCATGCCTTTTGGCATTGGAGAACAGTTTTATTCTCGTTCCAGCCAGGACTTCAGCCTTTCTGTTCAGTCCAGGCAAGAAGACTGTAGCAGTGATAAAACAACAAAGTCTATGGGACAACTTTTCTCAGCCAATCCATCAAAATCCATTAGAACTTTCATACACTTAATGATGTGGAATTGAACTGGTATCTTACAATTGCAATGATCTATTACTAGTCACTGAGATGTCCTCCTAATGACTCTGATGTTTGAAGACCTTTTAAAAATCTGAATAAATTCTCCATTGTTATGATACTGTGTAGTAAGCATACAGGAAAATACATTAGTTTTAAGATCTCTGGAGAAATTTGTGTAGCTGATTTTATTTATTTTATTAGCTGATTTGTGTTCCTGATTTTATTACTATGTAGATAGTATTGTTCCATGCTTCTCTCTTTGTCTAAAATAAAATACAATTCCTTCCATTATTACATGTACAGTATAGATGATATTTGTCACTGCAGATCATCACAAGTTCTATATTTACTTTCCTGGAGAAAAATCCTGGATTGGAACTTTTTAACAAGTAAATATAGGATAGAGAGGAAATAGCGAAAATGCAAACTCGATTGTGCTTGAATTCACAAAGCATCATCAAGTTATGTATAACAAAGTTGATCGTGCTTGAGATCAACTCAGAGTTATTCTTCCAAAAGAAGTGAACAACAGGAAACAATTCATAAATTAGACAAATCAAGGTTCACAATTTGGTTCTACATTTCTACATTAGTTTCAGTAATTAATGGTCTATTCACAGGTCTGTCACTTTCTGATGATCATGCATTACTAGGTCTTACTCTTACATAACCTTCTTTCCAAACTGCCAGCTTTAATACTTTTATCCAGTCTAATTTCACCATATTTAGTACACCTGTAATTACTGTACACTCTCCTCTCTTTGAATTTCTTGTTCTTGAAACCTATTGGCAATAACAAGCACAAGACACTTGTTAAACCTGACTAGAGCTTTTTTAGATCTTAAGTTCTTTAAGGCAGACTCTTTGTTCTTTGTCAGATCCGCTTTGGTAAAGTGACATACAGATTTAGAGCAGCATGCAAATAACAGATTATCCTGTTCCTTTTCCTGTTAATGTTGCATCAGGTTGGCAGAGCAGCAAAATTTCTGGACAAGGATAATGTGTCTCTACTTGAATTGACTGTCTTTTAAAAAAATGGATAATTCTTTACTTTTAATAATCAGAAAGCAGAAATTATATGGGATAAGGACTAAGTATTAACCATAAAGGCTATCAATAACACAGTATATTTTATAATAAAATACATATAAACATATAAAAGCACATATGTATATAAAAATGTATATGTGTATAAACACATGCATATATACACACACATATATGGCTAATACCAAATACTAATACGGTATTATACTGCATTTGATGATGTGATGCTGGGTCAAATGCATAAGAAGGCTACATGCTGGAGTACAGAGTAAAACCTACTATAAACACTAAGATGAACCACAGCAGAAGATGTTGGCCTTTGACAGATCCGAGTTCTGTTTTCATCTTTGTCTCTGAATCAATTTATGACCTTGTCAATTCAACCATGTCTCTACTTCTCAGTTTTCCCTGAAGTATAATGGGAATGATTGTTTAAAACCTCATTCTTTGAACTCCCATAGGTATACAATATGGTGTTTATTGATATTATGCAGAAATTTTCTCATCTAACAGCTACTTAAGGATTTTAACTGTTCAGTTCCAACTTTGTGATGGGACTCTGAGCTGGCCATGGTTTTAAGCAGGATTTGCTTAGACCTTCTCTTATAGCGAGCTCCTAAAGAATACCAGAAGGCTCTCCATGTCAAAAAGACAGAACGAAAACTAAAATAATTGATTTTTTAGATAGAGAAAGCTCAAAGTGAACTAGCTAGACAAGGCAGAAATCCAAAGGCTTGTGCATAACTCTCTCCTAGGGCGGGTCCTTGCTTCCAGTCATCTCACACAGTGACTTTCTGAGTTGCAGCAAACACTGCTGGGCCCCCTCTGATGGCAAGGGGACACCTTCCATCCCTGCCGAGGCTGCGGCTCCTTCCCACGGCCCTGCAGGCTGCATGCAGGAGCTTCCAGGTCCTGGGCTGCGACTGCCCCATGCACCTGGGCTGCGACTGCCCCATGCACCTGCCAACCACACACTACAGGCTCTCAAACCTTTTCTCTTGAAACATACTGCAAGGGCAGATGCGATTTCTATTTCTTTTCAGACAGTTAACACCTTACAAACTACTCTCTTGAAAGAGCTTAAAACTATTTGTAAAACAAGTAAGAAAATAAATACAGTCCCTCACAATCCCTTTTTAACAAAAGTTACTCGAGTTTCTAATTTATGTGCCGGTAGGTAAACTGAATAGCAGCTTAACAGTTCAAATAACTGCCTCGTGATGAGTCTTCAATAATGCAGGAAAAAGTTCAAGTAAATATTACATACTTTCAATTTCCCTACAGCAATCTATTAGCTGACAATTTTGAGATGACTGCTGACTTTGGTAGACTAGCACTACAAAATAACCAGTCCTTAGAGAAAGCTATTTCCAAATATGCTCCAGAGAAATAACAAAGGAAAATAAAAGAAATTTCTAATATTAACATCAGAATCTTCTGAATATAATAGAAATTCTTCATTTAGAAGAAAAAAAGAAAAGGGGTCCTACGCAACTGAACAAAAAAATTTCCCCGAAAGTATCTAGATATTATTTCACCTATATTGCTTACTATGGCTTATTTTGGTCTTACACAAAAGGCATGAAAACTGTCAGCAGTGATTTAGAAAGCAGTAACACAACGTAAGCAATACAACACAAAACAATAACATAAAAGCATAAAAATCAGCCAGGCAGTCCTAGATTTCTGATCCCTTTAGTGGTCCTGTTTTCCCTGTTAATGAAATTTTAAATGACGGTGAAAATGCCAAACTGGTAACACTGGAGTCTAAGGTTTATATTTTCCAGTGACGCATATAAACCTGGGCATTGTCTGCTTCTCCATATACCACTGTGCCCAAGCGTCTAAACCTTGTGCTTATCCCAACACCACACGTCCTCATGAACCCACCCAACTCTACCCCCAGCAGCAGGCTTACTGAAAGCAATGGGACTAATCATGCAGTGAAACAAAGCCTGTTTATAAGTGTTTTCAGGATCAAGGCCATAATGAATATTTAGGTACCAGCTTCTTTTTAAATGCGCCATTCAGTTCATGATTTATTAAGGACATCTTTGGAAGACTCTCAGCTCACTAATGAAGGCCAGTTTTAAAGTCACCAGTGGAAAAGACTTTTGCTCAAATGAAACTCAAGCCAGGAAGTTAATGAAGACCACACTCTTTTCTTCGCAAACTCACACCCCCAAGCCTTCCTTATAACTTTACAGACTAATCTTAGGCTTAATTTTGAAAGAAAAGTATTGCTGAAACAGTCTTAAAAAAGAGATGAGGTAAGCAGTGGAAATTATTGCCTTGAGCTTATAAACTACTCTACATTCAAATGCATTAGAATAAAAACACATAAATGGCTGGTGGCTGGAAACAAGACTCAAGATTAAATTTTACAGAATCAAAGATAATAGGGCTGTGAGAGATCTCAGGAATCATTAATACGTTTCTCTGCCCAAGGCAGGATTGGGTTCATTCATCCAATAAAAGAGTAACATTTTAATAAGCTACTTGTGTTCTTATTATGCCTTCTGTAGCAGTATTGTTACAGATTTTGCAGAAAATTCTCAAAGTAAAATGCTTCATTTTGTAAGAAATCCTGCCATTTTTCTAAGTTTCTTGTAGCATGCTATATCACCTCCCACAACAGAACACGTCAAAAAATATTTATTAAGATTATATGTTAACTATGCTTTCCTCAGTTAATCTCATGCAAACTATTAAATAAAAAGAAAATATGTGATTGATTCTGTGGGAGGGATACATTGTACTGCTCACATTTAGAGCCATATAGTTGTGCTCAGCATGTAGAACTGAATTTGAATGCTGCTACTGCTGTTGAGTAACTTTGGAAAAGTAATTCCACGTTTTTGGGTCTTAAGTTTTCCATTATAAAATGGAGCGCAAACAGACCTATCTCATAAAGCAATTGCAGCTTTCATGGCTTCTTTATACAGGGACTTTAGTATGCCATAACCTAGAGAATGAATTTAATATCCATTATTTTATCCTTAGCAATCACACATTTGTAAAATCTTTAGGTCCAGAGTGCATGGGTAGCTTACTGCCACGTTCCTGGTGGAAATGACTGCCTGAGATAAAGGCAGTTGTGCGCTATGGAGGTTAATAGTGGATCTTAGCGCAGAACCACTAGTATACTATAAATTCCTATTTACAATTATTGCACATTAGCTTCCCTGAAGAGATAAACCCTTAATGCCTGTACAGGATTATTTAATGTCAACTGCAAAATGGACAGCACTCCACAGAATATGATATTTCCCCGAAGTATATAATAGCCTTAAAGGTCTCTGGGACCTTGGTTAAACAATCAGGATACCATAGCTTACCAAGTTGCAGCTACTTGGCAGAATTACAGTACTGTGCATGCTCCACATCATTTGAAAGCACAATGTAAAATGTATTAGCTTTAGCCACAGCAAGGCCTGATCTACTGCAAGGATGGCTTAGCTGAACATACTTTGTTTTGCAACTGCAACAGTCCAGGAGGTGTACAAAATCAGTTGGTGTTTGGCAACATGCTAAACTGCAATAACATATTCATCTGTGTGTGAGTATACCTTTTGCTTGCTCTTTTACAAAATGAGCCACAAAACCTTATTCAATAATTTCTACAATCTTGTAGCTTGTTTAATCTACAGAACATCTTTTAGAATTATACCCATTTTTTTAAAGATGTCATGTCCTAAATAAAATGTTATGTGGTTAAATGCCCTCACTACTAAAAATCTGCCTGACAGAATTTATTTGGTATAAGCTTTCACTGTGTTGGATCTGTTTCTGAACTTTTATTTAGAAAAATGCTTCCCATCTCCTAATCTCCTCCGTCACATATATACTTGTATACCACAGTCAAATCACCTTTCAATTTTAGTTAGAGAAAATAAATAGATTACATATTAAATTCCTCATTATAAGACATTTTTTAAATTCTGAATTACTGTTCCAGCTTTTTTGCCTCATTTTAATTTCAGACCCTTCCCCAATAGGTGCGAGAATCTTCACTAGGAGCTTGGAAGACAGAGAACACCGTCTGGGACAACCGCCCCAGCTGGAAACACGCCGCGTAGAGAAAGCAGTTGAGGTATTTGAAAAAGCAAGTCTTAGAGTATAACTCCTGGCATACCTTGTACATTATATACACGCCCTTGGAATTTTGTTAGTTATATCTAAATATGTCTTCCTGTCCTTTTGAACTAAGCGCTATGGCCTGAACACAATCCAAAATCAAAACTGTGGCTGCAATTTTATTCATTACGTATGAATGAAACAGATGAAGCACAGTGGTGGCTCAGCCAGCTTCATTTTGTAAAAAAAAGTTATCAGAAACAGCCTACTATGTCTAATATTGTGTCCACAGTTAACAGGAGAGAGAGAGAGAGAGCGCGAGCGAGCAAGCAAGCCAGGCAGCAATTTCTTAGTCTTTAGGCACTTGACATTGCAAGACTGATTTACAGCCTACACAACAATTTTGTGGCCTAACATGTGCAGTTAAGAAGACCAAAATGGAGTAAGCTCTAGACTCTCAAACCTTGATTTGTAATTTGTCTTCAGGTTCCTAAAGATTTTTCTGCATGATATCTGCGGTGCAAGATTCTCAGTCTGTTATGCAACACGGTATTCAAATAACATTCAAAAGGTTAAGTTTTATAAATAAAAGATAATGCATACTGTTGCTTGCTGAAAGGCTTTCTGCTCATTTCTACAAAACCTGCACATACATGCTTTCCATTCTGGAAATTGAAATCTTGTGGGATTGTATCCTAGATAGTATAATGTACATTGGCAATTCCCATTTATGCCATAAAATAAAAGAGAAAGCTCCTCTTATCTATCTATCACAGGTACTAACAACGATTAACCAGCATATTTCCATCTGGACAGCATGGAAAATAACTCAAAATAAAGCAAAACCTCAAAAACTACTATTTCTCAGAGAACATTCTGGCTAGGATTAGCAATTGCAAAATGCCAATAGAGTTATAATTAGCTCGATATAAGCTAAACTCTTTTAGGACATTCATTCATGAGACTTCCAAAAAGGTGGCAGAGGAGGAAGGAGATACATCACATTCTACAGTACCTTGGCTCATCATCAAATGGCACTCCACACTGCATCTGAAAATAGCTTCACCTTATGTTCAAGAGCAAGCGTAATCCTCTTTACTAATGCTAGGAGCCCACCATGCTCAGGGCTACATTGGAGAGTGAAATAGGATGCTCTGTGTTCAGGCCCAAAGATTCGCCTGTGTCAGCAGTGGGTCACGCTGGACTTTTCTGTGGGGTTATTCAACCCTTCACAGCTATCGCCCTGCAAGCTGAGGTCATGCAGGCCTGATGCACCTTTGCTGACAAGCAGAAAACACTCCCATCACTCTGATTCTGCACTGCCCCAGTACGAGAGTGCAGGAAAATACAGCGGCTCGTAAGGTGGGAGGTGAGATAGCAAACTTTACCTTTTAATACATCTTTCTCCCTTCTCTCGGAACCTTATCCACCATCACTACAATATTTACACAATGAACATTAAAAAAAAAAGCAAACTAGCATACACAGTTTACAAAATCCCTCCTGTACTCTAATTCATCAAACTGTTTCTTATATATTTACCTTGCACATTTTTATTTATTATAAATTGGGATTCACTTGTTGTTAGTTGCTTAAAAAATTAAAATTACACTGTATAATATCTTTCCTCCCTATTTTGAACAACAACAACAATACAGAGTTTATTGCAATGAAGGAGATAAATTACCACAATAAAAAGGAATTCTGATTCTTGACTTGCTACTGTGATTGCTACAAATATAGCTCAAGGATAACTCAATGTTTGCTATACTTCACATGAGAAAGTCTCTATGGAGTCTAGAAATAAATACTTGCTGCAAATTAATGACTTCTTACACTTTAGACTAAATGCAAGTTCAAGGTACTTGGGTATTTTCCTTATAGCACATTCAGTAAGTTTCCAAGAGGAAAGTACAAGCACTGACCACAAATTTAACTAGTTGTTATTCAAATACTCCTACAGTGTTCCCTAGAGGTTGGGTTCTAGATCTAACAAAAACTACAAAAACAAAAAATAAAAGAAACCACTAGCTTAAAAGAGACTAATGCAAATGAAACATCTGTTATACTATGTTAAAATCTCTTGTATTGTCTTTGTAGGAATAAACATTGGCAGCGCAAACTATGGATGCCTGAATCTATTGTTTCTGAAGTTACACGTTCAGCGCTTTAAGGGGAATATACACCGGTATTTAGCTTGTGTAACGCAGAACCCACGAACTCCAAACAAAATTAATTTGATATTGTGCTAGACTTTGAAGTCAGGATTTGAAGTTAGTAAACTTCAAAGTCAGGATGCTTCGAAGTTACTTAAAACAAACAAACAAAAGACATGATTATCCCTTTACAGGATAAACCAAGGCATGGAGTACTTACAGCCATAAAGGAAACCAGAGGCTGAACCAAGCGTTCAGTTCAGACCTCTGAGTTTCAGCCCAGAGCATACCTTCAGTTAATGAAATATTCATCAGCTGTTCTCCGCTGCAGACTAACTTGGCTATTTTTATTCTATTTAATCTAAGGATAAAGAGATACTTTTCTTACCAATGTTTATTTTTAAAAGATCTGTAATATTCGGTGGCTGAAAAACCTGTTACAGAACTCTAAAAGTTATGTTGAAACAGATGAGGTATCACTGAAGGCATCATTTGGCTTAGAACATGGAGATTTCAAGGCAGGAACAGCTGACTAACACAGCGCTTCACAGGCACCTGCTGCTAGCAGTGGTAACTTTTCTACAGATAAAACAATTCATTTACAAGATCAGGCCGTGTTTCCAAATGGCCCAAACAATATTAAATGGGTAACTCTGGAAAATGTATGCAGATGTGAGGGGAAAAAAACATACACTCTGTGAAACTATTCTTCCACCAGCTCTACCTGTGAAATACCTTCCTACAAACCAGATAAAAAGAAACTGCTGGCAATCAAAACTGGGTGGAGAATAACTCCCAAAGGATGGAAGAACAACAAAAGAGTAAGGCTGACACAAAGTCAGTTTTCCAGTCTTGTTACAGCCCCAAAGCTGTCATTATAACTGGTTATTAATCTGTATCAGGGATTTTCCTGAAGGGATTCAGATCTCACTGAATTAGGTGATCTACCAACTTAACAACCTACCAGCATCATAAGGGTTATACAGATAAAAACATTTTCATGCAAATATGTTTAAAACCCATCAAGAGAAGTTCAGCCCTCTTCTTCCTTCCCATATACAAAGGGATGTTTTAAGGCTGACTGTCAAAAGTAAGTATTTCTTCTTTGAAAGATAAGGCCATTTAGAGAAATACAGCTATACTGAGATATGCATCATGAAATTAAATTATACTACTTTAGTAACGTCTGCGCTTTCCCTAGTTTGATGCTCTAAAACCTCAAAAAACACCATACATATGAAAAAAAGCCCTGTTTACCTGCAAACCTTTTTGATCTAAACACTAATTTGCAAAGCTTGGGCATTTAATTGGCAGATATCATAACTATTGAACTACGGAAGACCAGATACGCACCAATATTTTGGGCAGACTTTCAAATTAATTAAAATGAAGTCTCAAATTTTATATTGGTCTGACTTGGCAGAAATAAATACTTCAGAGATATTTTGTTGCTTTGCACTGTTAAACGGCTGATGTACTCTTGGTGACTATGGGTCGCTATACCCTGCAAGTCTCTCAAATTCCTCACTGAAGTTTTGTTACAAATCATCTGATGTTTGTGAATTAAAGCCACTACAGAAGCATAAAGAGTTTCAATGATAACCAGATATTTGTAAGAATTTTTAAATATAGTTTTGAATGCTGTTTTATGCTTCCAAATGGAAAGAGGAATATTGAATGAAAAACAGACAGCAGGGCTAACGTAGAAAAAGGATAAAAGCAACCAACAGGCAAATGGTTATATACAATTAAATTAGAAAATAATTGGTATCTAGATACTAACACTCACCCTCTACTGCATTTTTCTTCACTGAAGGTTACAAACAGTCATGATTGTTGATAGAGCAAATGCTAGTCTACTAAACATTAGTAATTTTCAGACATTTTTAAAAAAAACTTACATTATGAGTATGAGAAATCCTAGCTCTATTTAATACCATGGAACCAGAATTTTTTTCTATTTCATGATGTTATCGGGATGCTAAAATGTATCTGGCTACCATGTTTCTTAGCTCCCAATGGATTGCCCCAATGAAAGACAAAAGACACAAAATAAAGATACTAAATAATCCTGTGGGGAAATGCAACTATTCTTAAAGATAATTCCTGAAATAATATTACAGGACCACATAGAGAACAGAAAAGAAAAAGTTCTATGGGTTTGTTTCTAATCATCACACAAAGAATTAAAATACACATTTCAAATCATCAGTCCAATCTTCTTTTATCCGTGACATTTACAGCTGTGCTGTGCTCAGGCTTGCCAGACAGTATCCTGCTATTTCTGCTTTCTGAAGCACAATGTTTTGCTAAACTGCAACGCCGGGTAACTTCTCCACTACAGTAACCTTCTTCTGTAGTAAACAAAAGTGATACTAGTCTGCCATCTAGTGGCTAAAATACCCTAAAACAAACAAAGGCAAATGTTAATTCAAAACTTACTTCTTCAAACACTTCTCCTCCCAAACACCTTTTACCCACCAAAATTAAGTAAGTATTAGTACTTTTTCCAAGAGAAGGAAACATACAGAAGAGAATTCCCTAAACCGTGGTGCAGAGAGAAGAGCCTGCCCACGCCGTGGCTCATCCTGAGCCCCAGGGCCTCCTCGGTAAGGCCGGCTCACGGACTTCTCGGAGCGAAGCATGCTGTAGGGAAGAAGATTTTCACTCATTTCCGTTTACTGCCCTTGCTACATAAGTCTCCAGTCACGGCCAGACAAGAATGAATTGGAGTGGTGAAACAGCTGGAAGTAGCTGGCCTTTCTGCATGGCTCCGAATTCGTTTCTCAATGTTTTGTTCTTTTTGACATTAAAATTAATGTCCCAATTTAACGATACGAGTCAACTGTTCTCCTATGAGCCTACATATGTACTTAAGTGATAATAAATGAAATACACTGTATGATTTCCTTGAAAGTATTGCCCAGCTGGTAAATACTGGTTTGCTAAAACAAATCCACGGAACATAAAATTATAGTTATATAAAGCTTTCTAGACACCTTTTTTACAAGTATTAATTTCATGTTACTGAAGTGGAGCAGACACAGAGCCACAGAGGTTCCAGCTAAAAGTAGGGGCTTGTAATAAGCATTAACAGAACAAGCAAAAGAAACTGGATGCAGAATATATTCTCACAGAAACCTTCTTGCACCAAAGATTTTAACATCGATATCCCTATGAACTTTCCTTCCATGAATTCATCTAATCTCTTTTGAGCTCATCTAAACTCTTGACATCTACATTGTTTTATGGGTTTAAGTTCTACACCAGCATTTTGCCTACATAAAAAATACATCTTTCTGGTTGTTTTAAATCTACTGCATGAACATGTCATTGGATGTTCCGTAGTTTTTATGTGAAGCACAATGAACAATTGTTCTCTATTCACCTTCTCCCCGAGACTCATGATTTTAGACCTCTATCTTATCCCCTCTTCTTTTATCCTTTCACATTCCTTCCATGTTTTTCTCCAGCCAAAGAGTTTTAGTTTCTATAAGACAAAGACTTTGTCAGTGTGCTTGGATTTTTAAGGCTTTCTCTGTGAACCAGCTCATCCCTCTTTACACAATCACTTTCTTCAAAAGTCCCTGATAGATTTTTCAGACTTTTCTTCTACAAAATGTTGAATCTTCTCACTTATTTCATATTTATTTTTCTTTATTTAATCCAAGTGATTTTTACTTCTAAAGAAAAATGTTTTAAATTTGCATATTCAAGGGGTTCCCAAAAGATGAATGCTATTTGAACTTTCTTATTTAAAAAAAAAAAAAGCGATAGAAATGCTGATTCTTGTCCTTCCTTCAGGAAGGATTAACTGTGAGTAACATAATTTAGTATTAGTGTACCACCTCATATAAAGAAGACCAATTCAGATATTAAAACACAAGTTTTATAAGTTTTAGAAGACATATTGGAAAAATACTTTGCAAGAGTTAGAAACAAATGTTGTCTTCTCTATTTTGTATCATGTGAATATGTAAGAATTAATACACATCACAAAGCATGTTTTAGAAATGTGAACATAAGAGATGAGAAAAGTTAAGTGATTTTGCCTAACAGAACATCAAAAGTCTTCTGTAAAAGAAGTGAAGCTGTGTTAGTCCTAGATTTGTTACCCTCATTAGATTCTTTTATAATAAGCAGCAGAAATAAAATTATATTCTCCATGCAATTTCTTTGAATTAGATTGTTCATTTGAATATGAATATCTAACAGTAAAAAAAAAAACTATGTAAATATAAGTCTTTGTAATAAACACCTGTAATAAAGCCTCTCTAAAACCAAGAAGTTCACAACCTGAAATAGTAATTTCTCATATTCAACAGCAAATTTTACATGTCTGCTTTTCATCTTTTGTACTTTCAATCACATTTATCTACTGTTTTCAGAAGTACAGACAAGCAAACCACAGTTCTTGCTACCTATATATTTAATGAAAGTAAGATTATGCTTCAGTAAGACTACTTACTCCTTAAAATGAAAGGCTTTTAATTTATTCTGTAACAGGTTACCCCTCTAGACTTAGTAAAGCTTCTTTATGCTACAACCTAGATGGCACATTCAGGCTTTAAACTAACTTAAATAGTCAGCAGGGGATTCCAATAAGCAGAAGATTAGCTGAGCTGAATGCAGTAAAACAGATAATTAATGGCATATTTAATTCCAAGCTCCACCAAAGGGCAATGTTTAAGATGAGGGGCTACAGCTGATGCTAAATGAACTTAGTGGTCTCTTGACTACCAAATAAAGCTGCTGGGTCTTTAGGTCTCTGTAAGTTAGAGCAGCTTGATGGCTGCTCAGCTTTAGGGTACAGATCAGATATATTAAACCTATAAAACAGCCTCCCTATCTAGACCCATCTGTGATGTTGTGGACATGGCAAACTGAGCACCAAAATCCCGTTAGAGAGGTAATATCATAGCTGATACAATAACAACTGGAATAAAAGTAGTAACTTACTTTATGAAAATTGAGAATCTGCTACTTCTGTCTGGTTTTGCATCAACTACATCACCTTGATCTTCATCATCTTTGTTCTGAGTGGAGCAATCAACATGCTGGTCTTCTGACATCTACAGGTAAGAGCACAAGAATGTAAGTGTTCCTCAGTGAACACTATTATTTTAGAATTACTCCTATAAACCAAACAGATTTTCAGCCCTGCATTAATGTGACACTGCATATGATCAGCTGTAGCTATATTACTTTGTGGCAGTTACCAAAAAATGACCCTTTTAATACCAAAATGCAGGTAAGAACAAAGGTAGAAGTCATCTTATAATGAAAGATCTTTTGAATAATTCCCAGAAGATTTTTCATGGTTTGGAGAAAAAAAAAAAAAAAAAAGTGTGCTGGAAAGAAAGCAAGGACAACTAACACCAAAATATTTGGAACTGCAGTCCTATCCAATACTGAAACATCCAGAAAGCTCTCATGCTTTCATTTGCATATACACATTCAAATAAGCATAAGAAAAAACACAGTAGTGTGATTCATGGATGGAATCTTAGATGGAGACTTAGTTCTTAATTTCTCTCTTTTATCTATATTCACCCTTAATAAGAATTTTATATCCTTCTAATGATGAATTAATACATGCATATGGTCTTTAGGAAAAGCAAAGAGTTGTGAAGTCCTTCTTGGAAATTAAAAGGCATTTTCATGACATCATGCTGCCCCTTATGCAAATTGCTATATTTCAGCAATATTTTCCCTGCCTCAGCGAGGCGCAGGGGAGACGGGACCGCGGGACCCACCGTCCCAGGCTGCGGGGTGCCCCCTCGCCTAGCTTCAGCTGCTCCCCTTCCCCATGCTTAGGCAGGCTCAGCTTGCTCATATATTATATTTAACGTGGAGGAGTACACCTTTACACCTAGCTTGAAAACTGCCCTGTTGAACTTTTAACAGATTAAGGACTCTCAGTTTGTCGTCGACAGGTGAAGAATATGCAATGCACGCGGTGTGGGCGCCGCAGTAACGGTCAGTAGTAGTCACCTGAGCCCAGGTTTGGGACACCAAGAAAAAATGTGTTTTTTTAGCCTCGGGAGATTTTTGAGTCCCGCGATAATACCGGCAGCTCCTGAAAGCCAGAGGCTAAACCTGATGCTGACAAACACACACGTTCGTCAGCGACCCTTAAGACCCCAGGATCCGGGAAGCGTGGGGCCCCGGCGCGCTGGGGCGGCCCAGAGGCGCGGGGGGCCGGGGCTGCCGCGGGCACGGCCACGCGCGCAGCAAACGAGCGTTAAAACCGCTCTGGGAGGACGGTGCGCAGGCGGTGCCGGCCGCCTCGAGGGCCGCGGGGGCAGCGCTTTCCCGCCACGGCGCCGCAGGCGCACGGGCACCGCCGCAGAGGCCCCGGCGGCAACCCGCAGCGGGGCGCGGGGGGCGGGCAGGGGGGCGGGCAGCGGGCGCCTCGGCCCGCGGCGGGCGGGAGGGCGGGGAGGGCCGCGGCCCGGCACCGAGGGGCAGCGCGCGCAGGGCCGGGGAAGGGGCTTGCCTGGCCTGGCCTGGCCTTGGCGCGGCGCTCCGGCGCGGCAGAAGCAAAACCGAAAGTGGCGGCGCCGGGTCGGGCCTGTCTCGTCCCGCCCCGCCCCGTCCCGCCCCGCCCCGCAGGACCCGGCCCCGGCTCCGCCGCCTCTGCGCCTGTCGGGGGCGGCGCCGCGGCGGCGTGGGGCAGCCTCGTCGCCCCTCCGCAGAGGTGCGGGTTCGTCCTCGGGATCAGCGGGGCTTCCCGGCTCCCCGCTGCCGAGGCCGGCTGCGCGGCAAGGGCGCAGGCCCGTGGGGCTGTGCCCGCTGTTCCCCGTCCCCCCGCCCCGGCTGTCCCGGCCTTCCCCGCTTCCCTGGTAACGAGAGCTGCATCATAGCAAAAAGAAAATTAGCACTTTTTAGTAGCAGCGGTCTGTCACTCCTCTTCGGAAGAAGAACCCTAAGTTATAAAGTGGCGTGAGATTGTCTAGATCTAAGGAAAATGTTTTCCTTATATAAATTTCAGAGACATTTCCTTATCTTTGCAATTACTGAGTGTGTTGCATCTCTGCTAATTATGATCTCCTACTGCGTAGCTGCTGCATCAGGCCCAGCAGTCCAGTGCACGGGCTGGAGATTGGCACTGTCTTGCTAATTACTCCTGGGTCTAGGCTCCAATCCTGCAAAATCATACACCTACCCAGCAGTGCGTGGTGGTTAACATTCACTACCTGAAGAGGTTGACATCAGAGTGACATTTTTCGGAGTAACTGCCTCATAACTGCCACAAAACACAGGTGCTGTAACAAACAGCCTTTAGCTTCACTACAGGTCATCGCTCCCGAACGACAGAGGTGCTTCCGAACCGCTCTGCAGCTGGTGCTGTGTTTCTGCGTGCTGCCGCCGGTGCTGGTCTCTGCTGCGTGGGATTATGCCTGCAGCTCCTCGTTGGAGATGTAGCCAGAGTTTGCTCCTGAAAATCAGACTCTTGCAGAATCCCGTCATTCCTCTTGTGCCGTCTGTTTCCTGCTTCTTTTCAAGAAGCCAGCAGCATTTCTAAATCTGTAACAGACCATTATGGACAATGGAGACACTGGCAATAGCTAGTTCTTCGAGTAAATGCATGAAGAGGAAAGGTGGGAGAGGACTCTGCTGTGCACCAGCAGTGACTGGCAGTGGCTCCTGAACTTCAGAATATGAAAATGTACTTTCCTGACGACATGTGTGGAGTTTACTCAGGGAATGCAGAACTGTGTGCTAGCTGCAACTTTCTTTATCCTGATGAAAGTGTTTATTATCATCACCTTCTCCTCGTGGCCAAATTTAGTAGATCTAGAACAGGGTCTCTTCTAAAAGTCATACATACTGACTTTGAGAAAGTAGTACTGTTGTCTATTATAATGCTTGTCAATCTACAAGAGGTGACTAATAGATTTATGTGTAGGGAATTTCTGACTTGAACTGGTGATGAAACTCCTTTTTCTGTTTTCACGTCAGTTGTTGGCATTAGTGCGCTTCAATGCCTTTCTTAACTACAGGTTAGATTAACCAATTTTAATGGAGTACAAAGTGCTAGCATTTTCAGAAAATCATTCTTTTTTCAGTAATGAGTAAGGGGGAAATTAGGAAGGATAGTAGAAGGAAGTGTCTTGCTTCAGGGCATGGAGTGATTGCTACCAGGGGAAGGGTCAGGAAGGAAAAATCTTCTCATGTATAGTATTGCACAGCTGGCTGTATACATTACTGGGCAGGGGAAAGAGCCAGCAGTGTGATACCTATTGCTTCAGCATTCCTTTCCTTATCCCTGGAGACTTGCTGTACTCTCTAAAAACATTAATAATGAAGCTTTTCACTGGATATTTGCATTGTAGAAAAGAGCTGTTTAACTATTACCTGAGCAGCTGCAGGTGGCAATGGAGTGTGCCTTTGGGAAATTGGAAGGTGGATGGCAGGTATAAACTGGAAGGCTTGAGGCAACTAAATAGTACCTGTCTGGAATAATAACTGCGTGCTGTGTTCTGCACAGCATCTGTGAAAGCAAGGGGGAGTGCTTTGCTGAGCAGAGGGGGCAGAGGTGGGGATACTTTCTGGGAGGGGCATTTGAGCAGCTCACAAGATGTTCCCCCCTACATGACAATTGTTAGGATTTTGTATGTTTTGCAAGAAAGGATGTGTGGTTTTGATACACCGCTGGGAATACTGAGACTGTGCAGTATGGTTTTGCACACCATGACTTCATGAATCTTGGTAGAATAGTGCATCCAGTCAACTCTGCACATGTGTTTGGGTGGGATTTCTCTGTGATCTGTCTGGAGTGATCTATTACACCTGCCATGTTTTATTAGTTTTAAAGTTGGGGCATTTTTAGGTTATAATACCTGACAAATGGGAATATCTGGTCCTTGGAGGTCTCATTGTACACACACAGGTTCTGTTGTGCAGGTTTTGCACACTTTTCTTCAAGCTTTCAGTTTAAGTTGTATCACATCCTCACCAGTTCTTTATCTGCTTTGTAATAGTGATGCCTTAGTTCTTGGCCTTTTGGTTCTTTTTCTTCTGTCTCTCTCTTTTCTCACTCTCTCTTTTGCTCTTGCTCTATTACAAGCATTTGCAAAATGCCTTCATGCTCAAGTTTTCCAGACCCTGGCAGCAAAGGGAAAGTGTAAGTACAAATACTTTTAGTCGTGAAATGTAATCAGTTGTTGCCTGGTTTCTGTGGTAGCAAAATGTGAAAATCTCCTGTAGAAGATAGGAAGGCAGTCCCAAAGAGGTTTTTTGTCTAGTCTTGGGAGATCCTGGTGCTGATAAGTCTTTTCTACCTTTCACTCAATGTTTTTGCAAGCTAATTCGTTACTATGCTAAATTTGATTAGCATGAAGAGGCTATATGAGACAAAAGGCTATGAGTCAAGGTATCTTAATAACTGTATGGTTCAGAGAAGGTTATGTTGAGGCAAGGCCAATGTTTGGACTTCTACAGGTGACTTTTAACAGTGGGTAGTGTCCTGCGGTCTGTGTGAGGAAATGGCACCTTTTTTTGCAAACAGACGAAACTGTTGCTGGGATGTGCTGGTGTCTGGCTTCCTGCTATTTTGTGTGGCTGGAGGGGAATAGGCACTATTCAGGAATGACAGAAAAGGCAGTCCTGACTTGTATGTTAGAGCCCTCGGAGGCTACTTTCTGTAACTAGAGCGTGATTTTACGTTCCATGCAGACATGCTCCAAGTTTAAGGCGGTTGGAGAGGTAACAGTATTTCTTCCTACTAATTTGCACTTTCAGTGTGCTGTCTCCTTGTACTTTATATATGACGGTACTACTTTTAAACCACATTGATTAAGGTTTTATTGCTAAGTAAAGCTTTTTAAGATTTTCATTGATATCAAAAAGCCTTTACAGGGCCTTACTTAAAGGAGGAAAAAAAGCCACAATGAACTTTTAACTGAAGAGAAAATGCCTTGCTAAGATTTGTCAAGATAAGAAACTTGCACTGGTTTTGTGATTTAATTCCTTGCATGATCAGAATGAAGTATAATGAGACCATACAATGCTTGTTTTTCAATAAACTGTCTTTTCTATTAGCAATTCAGTTTTTATCCAGAATGGTCAGGAATAGAGCAGTTTTGCTCTATTCGCTAAAATAGAGCAATATGGCAGTTTTGAGGTGCTCACAATTGGGGAAGTCTTCAATAAAGTTGAGCGGAATTTGGCACACAATTGATGTGAAGGAAGCGGAATGGCTGGGAAAGAAAAGTAAATGTATAGGGCATTTTTGCCTTTCCTAATTCCCCTCTTTGAACATGCTGTTACTTGGGAGAAGGAGGAGAACTTGGAAAACGTATTTGCTCACTTGCAGCCAAGATAGTAAGAAGTGGCATTGTGAAAAGAAACAAATGTGCTTTGTGTGTATGGAAATGAAATAGCTTTTATCTGTGAAACGAAGAGCTTCTAGCTGTCTGTCAGTCCTCTTGGAAGGAATATGTTGTCTTGTTCTTCTCAGGGACCTCTAGTATGCTGGCTGAGTGCACAGTATATACTATGTTGTGTGCCCTGATGTCTAGATCTTCAAGTGACTGCTGGATGGATGGTTTGTTTTGTAGTTGCTGAGTCATGTAGTTTTGTGTCATTCAGGGATGTCCTGCTTCCAGCACCTCCCAGCAGTCATTTCAGCAGTGCCTTAAAAATGCATTTTCTGTGCAGGGTCGGGAGGATCTTGTGCATCTTTTTTTCTTGCCAGAGTGTAGGAAGACCTAGGATTCTAGCATGAGTTCAAATAGAAACAAGGCAACCAGGACTATCTAGAAAATATACAGTGTGTTGACTCTTGGAGTAGATGAGCACAAAGAGGCAGCAGCTGGTAGTGTGCCCAGCACTAAACAAGAAGGGGACAGCCTGGCTGCTGTGACCCTGGTATAGGTCATTCCTATAAACATAATGTCAGTTTGGGACAAGATGAAAAGCTGTGTGAGAAGGGAACTGGAAGACCTCCAAATTACTTTGGTTCACAGATGTGAGCATAATAAATATTGTAATGATGTCAATATAGTCAATATAAAATTGCTCCTGATCCTAAAAGGAATAGCACGAGGTAAATTGGCAGTTATTTTAATACAAGAAGTTGTGTTCTTTGAACAGATCTTTTAATGAAAATATAATTGTTTATATATTGACATTGGTCACCTATTTTGAAAGGCCTTAAGTGTTTGCAGGATGTTGTGCCATACCCATTGCTCTTCAGATTAGGAGCTCTATTTTCAGCACACCAGTTGCTGATAGTACATTGTGCCAGTACATTGTCAGCATTCAGTAAAAGCAGCAATAGTAAGTTAAGCACAGCCAGATATCTCCATGTCTTGAGTAGGTGGCTTTCTAAGTGTACCCATAAGCTTTAGAAGGGACTCATTTTGATTGAGCTGATTGTAGTTTACACAAAAGGAAAGTGCTTAGTACTGTCCTAAGACAGCTGCTGATACGGGAAGTGGGGTGGATGTGTGGATGACTGAGTAGAGACAGTAGAGAGAACTCTGCAATGTCCCAGTGCTATGGAGCCCTGCCACTGGAGAGTTTATGATTCAGGTGAGATGTGAATCTCAAATCGTGAACATTTGCAGCCAGTAAAAATTAATAGCTTCTTTTGTTCAGAGCAGGCTTGATGACCCTAAAAACTTGGTTGAATCCTGGTATCAGGCATAATGATTCTTCAGTAGTGTTACCTGGCTGAGGGATTTTTATGTTCTGACCTATGCCACTCTACTTTTCATGTACACTGTTAAATACTTTTCATTGTAATTCTATTCAATACTAAATCGTTCCTTTCTGATGACTTTTCCACGGGGGATAGATGTTTGGATTTGTACCCACCGTGTTTAGAATTCTTTGGGATAAAAGGCTCTGTCTGTTGCAGTGTGTCCTTCCACATGTGGCCATGGAGTGGTAGGTTGGCTAGACAGAGAGTGACAAGGAATGAATGTGGTTTGGCTCAGCTCCCAGTAACATACACAGACAAACTGAATTGGCACCAAGGGAAGGAGTTTGTGACTTGGCTGGGGCAAGGCCAGTGTACCTCTTCTAGAGGTAACGAAGGGCTGGGATGCCACAGGTGCATTTCTGGCCTTCTTCCCTGGTGGTGCTTCCTTCTAATGTAAGGCCATTCAGAAATACATAGACTGCTCCTAAATGAGGTCACTTGCTATATATCACGGTGAAGAGCAACTATGATAAATTGTTGCTGCTGCTGTATATACCTTTCTCTTCATCCTGGGCTTATGACAACTAGCTTTACAGCAAAACTGAAATACCAAATGATCCGATTCTAACATTCACATGGACGTGATTCGTTTCTGTGAGTTCATTCTGCTATTTAGAGAAAGATATTGCTCCCCTGCCTTATGCACTGACACAGTTGCCAAAATAACCACTCTTACTAACTGGCAGCTTTAAAAGCCAGCCTGCAGCTGACTTTGAAACAGAAGGTCAGCAAACGGAGCAACAGACTTCAATTCACAGCTTTAATGGGAGCCATTGACCACGGCAAAAGGCCCTGACTGGAGTGTCTAGAGCGGCTTCGCGTGGGCCAGAAAGTCACTTTCATACTCTTTCAGCCTTTTGTGTAGACCTATATTTTTTTCACTCTGTGGATTTCAAGATGAATGTGCAGCCATGTGCTAGATGTGGCTATGGGGTTTACCCTGCTGAGAAGATTAACTGTATAGATCAGGTCAGTTCTCTTTCTTTATTATTTTGGACTATAATAAATGTGCGGACTGACACTTTTAACACAGTGCAAGTCTATTGGTTCCAAAAATTCTTAACCTGTAACTGGGACCAGAGTTGAAATGAGTTAATTCAGGCAATACATATTGCCTGAAAAAGAATAGTTATTCATGAAGTAAATGGAAAGGATCAATAGTGACATGTAAAACTCAACAGAATGGTAATGAAATAAAAATAACTTCGGTTTTGCTTCTTTTTTTTGGTATTTCCAGACATGGCATAAAGCCTGTTTTCACTGTGAAATATGCAAGATGATGTTAACAGTAAATAACTTTGTTAGCCATGAGAAAAAGCCCTATTGTCAAGCGTAAGTGATTTTTGTTTGTTTGTTTTTAGTAAAGGTTTAAAATGTCAAGTAATCTTAATGTAATAGAGAATCACCATTTGGACTCAGTCTGGTCCCACCTGTGATGTGAAATTGTAATGTCAGTGACCTTAGTGCATCTGTCTGGATTTACATGAATCAGAAATGAAGGGAAATTCTTGTTACTGTGTATAGACCTTCCTCATTTGTTGTTTTGTTCAGTATGTTAAAAGTTACCAAATTAAGCACCATTTCAGTATTTTGGGAAGAAAATAAACCCAACCATAAAATTCAGTGCTTTCCGCATCAGTGTTTAAGAGTTAACAAGGTTGAGCTAATAATCAGAAAAATGTGTACAATGCAGATTTTGGAGTTGGTTTGTTCTAGGAAGTTTTTATTTTATAATGATCAATTCCTGTCAAATTTGTCAGCTGAAAAAGGAGAGATGACAGTTGTTTTTTATTCTATTATTCTCTTTTGTTATTAGAAACACAGCATTGATATGATGATCATTAAAATTAATTTTGCTCTAGGCACCTTCTCCATATAATAATAACATGAATGTAATCTGAGACCTATGTGTGAGTGGGGGATAAGTTATGTATAGGAAGGTGGAGCTTGGTGGTGTGTTTCTGAGTACTCAAAGAAAACCTTTCTGATGGACTATCTGATAGATTCCTGATGTCCTTTTATGCTTTCTTTTTTAGGCATAATCCAAAAAACAACACATTCACAAGTGTATTTGAGACACCAATAAACATAAATGCAAAAAAACAATCAGAAGTGGTAAGTGAGGTAAGAAGTTTGAGGGCCAGAGGTGTTTAGCTTTGTTTTACATTTTGATATCACATTGTGTTTTGTTTCAGAAATATTAATATGTATTCTTTATCTACCCGCCTGTGTTCTTTGAGAGCAGTAGAATCTGGACTCAGGTTTGAATCATAATTTTCAGATGGATTCTCTCATAAGAAACCAAGCAAAACACTTGTATTTGAATATGCTCGTACTTTCAGAGACAAAAATGGGTCACAGACTCTTATCCACCAAATCTGATTATCTACATGGAAGCATTGTTCACTTAAACTGCAAGAGATACTGCCCAGAGCTATGCAAACCTAGTAACTAAATCAGGGGGGTTTACACAACTTAAGATCTCTTCTGAACCTGGCACTCAGTGGCATGAAACAAAAAATAAATTCCATCTCAGAGGGATGGAGGAAAAAGTTCACATACATGCTTTGTCAACTATTCCTGACAAACTTGGGCTGATAGTCCCCTTTTGTAAGCAAACATACAGTTCAGGGAACTTGCATGGACTTGCGTGGTTTGGCTGACAAGATTTTGTTAAAACATGAAGAACAGAATAGCTTTTAATGCCCATTTAACTGCACCGATCCTCCAAAAAGCTGCTGTGCATCTGCAAACCTCTAGGGGTGCTCAAAGTCTTTTTTCTTTTCAAATGTCATTCTTTTGTGTCTTGCATTGTTTTCCTCCAGATACTTTTGTTTCAAACTTGTATTAATATGAACTCCATAAAATGAGGAAAGAACAGAAAGACAGCCAATAATAACTGGTAGCTAGCTCATTTCTGTGTGTAATGCTGCTTTCTTGAATGTCGTCTTTTAGTACTCTAGAATAGTACCATTCATTACATAACTATATTTAGTAACCAAACCAATGTGTTTAACTATGACCAGCCATCATATTAAAATAGGAGAAGGAAGTGTTATTATTTATATTATAATATACTACATTTGTTCCTATTTTTTCTATCAGCTGTACAAAGTTGATGTACATTCAATAGCCCTTACCAGATACTATATCTTTTCTTTATCATTCTGGTTCAGTATTCTTATACATCAGGTTTTTCAGTATTATTGGCTGTAGCTATTTTAGCAGTGGCTATGACATTTACTTTAAACTGGGTGACAGATCTGGTCAAGAATGAGTTTGGGATTACTGCAGGATCTATTTCTGTTTTTAGGCAGCGATATGAGACTCTGATACTTCCAGTGTTTGTGAATATACATGCCAGGAAAATTATAGCTCAAAGATCACTTTCACTTGTTTTTTACACCTTAAAGCACCTTCTGTTCTTTTCAATCATGTAATGAGGTTCAGCTCCAGAGAGATAATTGCTATGGTTAGTAAAGAAGATGATTCTGCTCACTTTAAGTGAGTAGTTCTGTAGAAATTTTCGATCTAGGAAAACTTTTCATTGGTAAATGTATAAAATAATGCTAACCTGATAAAAGGTTTCAATAGCTACTGTATTATTTTATAGGTAGGAGCATTTCTTATGCAGAAAGTTTAACATGTTTCTTAAATCCTAACAAAATGCTCTCACGTAGTCTTGCGTTGAGACACTGACTAGAATGTAGAGATAAAAATTCCCTCCACCTATGCAGAATTTCTACATGAGCAGACAAATCAGTAATCTGAAGTCCTTCTGTTCTTCATTTATAAAATTGGCATAGTGGTATACATGCTCAGTGACTTTTCTGTCCATTCAGTATGGGTTATGCCCCTTCAGGGCAGGGACTGTATTTTTTGCATCTGTAGAGTGTGTTGCGTAACAGGGCTTTGATTTCGTTTGGATGTCTATATGCTGTCTTTATAAAAGTAAGAAACAGTAGAAAAATGATGACCCAGGACTAAATATGCTGCTCAGTTGCATTTACATGATCTTGATACTTAATGGACACTGTGCAGGGAAACAGGAGAGTAGGGTATTATGCACCAGGTAACAGTTCTTTCATCTAATGCTTGTTTGATATGTTTTGCTTAATATTTTTGGGGGATTTTTATCTTATTAGATTATTTCCACCCAAAGTGTTAGCTAAAAACTAAATTATTCTTTCAGAATAATTGCCAAATTTCAGCTATATTATGCCATTCTTCTACAGACATGCAGCTCTAGTAGTAGCAAAAATCTTAGACAGAAGCTGGCTGTGTGGTTTGGAGTGTAGGATTTTGACCTAAGGGCTAAAGTTAATCTTTGCTTCCATAGACTGCTTTGCCAAGAATGGAAGGCTGAGAGGAAGTAGTTATGTAGTCTTTGCATGGCAGAGAGCTACAGGTTATGAGGCCTT
The DNA here is from genome assembly GCF_036370855.1 of Dromaius novaehollandiae. NCBI lineage: Eukaryota > Metazoa > Chordata > Aves > Casuariiformes > Dromaiidae > Dromaius > Dromaius novaehollandiae. The sequence goes on along the minus strand of NC_088103.1, from coordinate 38,874,973 downwards.
TTTGCACATGAGTGGGCTGGAAGTGGTGTTGGTGAAAAGAGGGAGAAGGAGGAAAAGAGGGAGAGGTTTTGCAGGCTGTCAGAAGGTGACTGGTATTTTCTTGTGGAATGATGAAATTTGGTGGATCAGGCTTGTTTGCCATAGTCTCTAGGTTTCTGCATTCATATCCTATATAAATGTGCCTTCAGGGTGAAATTGTTAGTTGGCACTGAAAACTAGGCTGTTTTGTTGTAAGTGGAGATCTAACACATGCACAAGTAAACACTGACTAGAGTAAATTGTCTTAAGCTGAGCCAGGTTGATGTTGCTACCCAAAGAATTAGTTCTGTGCAGCCAGGTTGTTCCTTTGCTTCTCTTGTGGTGGCAGTGGTGGTTTTGAAGTGAGCCAGACCAATGAACCGACTTGGCTGAAAACTAACACAGCGAAAGGCTGCACACCAGTTCCCTGATCAACCTAGCTACATGGCTGCTTGCCTGATGGTGTCAGTGCATGAGAGAGCATAAGAATGGTTACCTAGTATGGCGGGAGGTGTTTTTGCAAGTAGCCTGCATTTGGACTGGTTTATAAGGTGATGGTGAAATTGCAGTCAAAGGTAGCAGGCATTGAAGTGGATTTGTTACAGTGGGTATTACAAGTCAAAACAGCAGAAGCGGTGCATTACTCTCCATTTTTTTGCTGTAATTCATGCAGAATCCGTATAACTTTGGACCAAGAGACTGTGTTTACCTTGTTTGTGTCTGTTTTTGCATCCCTTCTGGGAGGGGTGTGTGTGCGTGTACTAGCAAACTATTAATACCAAATCATTTTTTTTGCAGATAAAATATCGAGGGGAAGGTGAACGATTCAAATCAGTCTTTCAATGGGATGTGAGGTCCAGAGACATTGAAGCTGCAAGTCAAGCCCAACAGCTGGCCGTCCAGGTAAGAGATACTGCTCAAGTCTCCAAGCCATAGCGTGCAGAAGAGCTGCCAGATTGTGGGCTACCAAGTATTGGCCTTGGTAGTTTTGATTGTTAGGATTTTACTCACAGCATTTCAGTCTTAAAGAAGCCATTGCTTTTCATTTGGCTAAACTTTTAAAGGCATTGTAGCTCGATTATAGCTTAGGGTGCAAGAATCAGAGGATGGGGACAGGAAAGTGTATCTGTATGGTTAGCAGTTTGGACTGCTGCATGTACAGCCATACTCGGTGTCTCCTTTCTGTTGACACTGAAGCTTCACCAGAAGTGATCTGATTCCTGGGGGAATCATTTGAGCCTCACTCAGGAGGCTGGTGTCTTGATCCTGACATTCTGATCTCCGGTCTGGCCATACTAGCTCTACCTTGGCACTCAAATGATACATAGAGTATAGGCCTTCTGTGGTACGCCTGCACAGGGTAAACCTCATTTCCAGGACATTGTATGTGTTTCCTTTTTTCCTGTCACATCAACTGTTTGTGTGTAAAAAACAAGGATATGGATTGTTTGTTATTCAATTTCTGTTTTGTAGAATGCGTACTATGCTGCCTATGAGGAGGGAAGATCATCGTACTCGGGAGCCATCCCAGATCCTCAGATGGTCAGGATGGCTCAGGGACAGAAGAATTTAAATGATGTAAGTGGGCTGATGTTTGGAATAGCTGTGTTTTCATGGGTTATCATGTTCTGAAGACTTTCGAGTGTACTAAAGCCAAACTTATAATAACATGTTACCAAAAGAGAGACTGACATGTTTGCTTCTGTGAATATCAATAATTAGCTATGTAAGTGGTTAGTCATGTGACAATGTTATTATCTATCCTGGAAATCATACATTTATGTATTTATGTAACTGAGATGGATTTCAACTACCGACCAACGATATCTGAGGTGACCTTGGTTATTTACTGATGTAGTATGCAGTGTTGTTCACCTCACTAAAGCAGAACTCATGATGGAAAACAGGCCTTCTTTTCTATAGTGTAGACCTTTCACAGACTATCTTTCCATGACTACTGGAAATCACTTCTGAAGTATGACTGGGTGTCCATGTCCATACAATGGGTTAGTGACCCAGTCAACACAGGCAATTAACAGTGGATAATTGATATGAATGGAGAATATTTTCTATTGTACTTAGGAAATATTTCCACCTAATAATCTTATAAAGTATATGTGCCTTAATTTGTTTACTTTTAAAAAATATGAAGTGACCCATACCTTTAGGAAGTGGGCATTAAAAAAGGAATGACATTAAACAGCAGTGGGTTTTCTGTAACAACAAAATCAAAAATGTTAATTTTCTAGTTGCAATATACAGAAGAATATGAACAACGCAGAGGCAAAGGCAGCTTTCCTGCTATGATCACTCCAGGTTATCAGGTTGCTAAGAGAGCCACTCAGCTAAGCAGTAATGTAAGTCTCATTTTTTTGAAATTTATGTTAGAATTCCTGAAGCTGGAGAATCCTGGATTTAGGCCATTCACCTTAAACAGTGGGTTCTGTGATGGAAATTCCACAAAGTGAAAAAACGTTAGCATGATACATGGACACAGGAGATTTCAGCGAACTACTTGGTTGGGAAGACAATTACACAGGATAAATGACAATATAAACATATAAACGTTTTCTGAAACATAGTAATTTTTGACAACCTAAAAAAAATCAGTGAACCACTCTAAAATGTTTATTTCATTATATTTATTTTCATTTTGAGCCTTTATTGATCTATTTATTTACATCTGATCTTTTCCTCTATTATAAGAAATTAAATACCCATTATATTAAACTGTATTTATATACAAGCTACCTTAAATCATATATGCACACAAAATTACTGCTTTATAAGAATAAGTCAAGTAAAAATAAACCCTGTACAATTAATTTAAAGTATTGCATTGGTTTCTGCAAACACTGTTTGCATTGTCATTGCAGTGTGATCTTGGTACTTTGTGCCATTAATGACCATTCTCATAACATTTTTAATGAAAAGTATGGCTCATATAAATCTAGTATGATTTGAAACTTTGATTATTTGGGGCCACTTCTGTCTCCTGCTGGAATTTACTTTAAGGAAATTGGACCTTAAATATGCCAATAGCTTGACTGTACAGTTGAGATTGTCATGACTGCTGTTTCCCATTTTCTGTTGAAACCTTCTGACAAGAAATAGATATTTGCTAATTATTATCTGTAACATGTATTTTATATCTCTTTTGTCCTCCAGGTAGAATATAAGCGGGGACATGAAGAAAGAGTTTCAAAGTTCAGCTCTGTTGTAGACACTCCAGATATCCTTCATTCAAAGGTTGGAGGACAGCTTTCAAGTGAGGTAAGTGAAATAGAGGAAAACTGTTTTTTGACTCCGCAGGTGATTCTTAGGATACATCTAAATTGCTTAAAAATATGAACACAAAGAAAAATAAAAAGTAATATTTGAAATGCAGACTCTTGAAGTGTATGTTACTATGGTACATGTTAGCGTTAAATGTTTAATGCTAGCTGTTGAATTCTAGGCCATTATAGGACTAGCTGGATGTCAGAGCTGAAGACAGAGAACCAGTCTGTTCTATGCCAGCAGCTGGGCCCCATAAACGTAAAGCATGAAGCTGCCCAACTCTAATTTAAATAGAGCAGGTATCTTGCAGACAACTTCAGTATTTACTTTAAACAACTCTGATCCACCCTATACCCTGAATGAGACATATATGTCCTGAGGAAGGCATGTGATCATATAATTAAAGACTATATTGTAAAACATATACACAAAGGAGGTAGATCCAGACTTCATGCTTCATCATCCTTCTGGCAGTTCCTAGCTATTTAATGCCTGACGTTGCAACTTTACAAATTGATAATATGTGATAATCAAGATAAGTCTGTATGATCTAGTTGCTCCTGATTGTTTTGATTTTTTTTTTTCCAGTTGAAATACACAGAAGACTTTGAACAACGGAGAGGGAAAGGCAGCTTTCCTGCTATGATCACGCCAGCTTATCAAATAGCCAAGAGAGCTAATGAATTAGCCAGTGATGTAAGTGTCCAAAGTCTCTTTTTTTGGAAGAAAAGAAAAAATTGTCACATAGATTTTGGGTTAAATTTATGTTTACTGGCAAAAATTCCACAATCATTGTGGAGTTATGCTAGCCGTGCACTTCATCCAGAGATTTTTGAAGCGATTTTCTTTCTTCTGGGACAAAGCTGGGTTTTATGCGCAAAGAAAAAATTAGTCATTTTATTTGAGAATCAAACACCATGGATTTTTGTGGGCAAAAGCTTCCTGTTTACCCAACCTCCTGTTGCATACTACCAAGCAGGAAGACCATGAGGAGACAGCTGGTGATCTTTGATTTCATTTTCTCCATGCCAGTATGAGTTAGAGGTGCTGGAGAACAGCTCTCACTTACATAGCAGCCACGATATTCCTAGGTGACCTGATATCAGGAGAAGGCTGAGTTTGCAGAGCTCTACTTTGCCATGCCTTTCCATGCTCTCAGTGGGTCCTTACAGTTCATTCCTCCATCCTTCATTAGTGCTGTTGCAGGACTGAGCTGTGTGTTAGTATTTTCAAGAGGCTTTTGTGAACCAAAGAAACTAGCTTCTTGAATATCCATTTATATAAATATATGTATGTGTATATATGTGTGTGTGTGTATAGGTATACATATATATGCGTGTACATATATATATATAAACATGCACACATCTGATATAGGTATAAATGTATAAAATATTTCTATTCCAGACTCATTTTACTCTCTTCGCTGTGACAGGTTTTTGGTTTATTCTGTGATATACTGATCTTTGTAGGCTTTCTTTTCTTCTCCAGACAGAACAAAACCACAACATCCCTGTATTCTTTAAAAAGCATTGTCAAAGGACCCTGGTATTCCTTCAAAATGTACAATTAATTCCATTTTGTCACTGAAGAGTGAAAGGAAAGCTCTGTTCATTGGAGAAGATAAGATATTGTGCTAGCTTGATGGAAGTCAGCTTAAAACATTGTTAAGAGTCATCAAGGAAAATCAGAGGAGATCTATAATTTTGAAGGCAAAAGCACGTGAAATTTTGAAGGCAAAAGCATCAGTCGAAAACATTTAAACATTTTTGTTTGCCTTTGATCTGTGGAAGACCCTTTATTTGTGTCAGCAAACGCACATGGTGGTTAAAGGGCAGCCTCAGGTTCTAGGCATTATTTTGTCTTCAGCAGAAGTAGTGTAAATAGTGGTCTAAACTTGAAAGTTGATTGCCAAAATTCCATTGTTCACTGGGCAGATTGGTGTCTTTCAGGAACAAGCCCCTTTATTAATGGGATGCAGCTGACCCTGTGGCAGATCAGGCAGGAAGGAGTGTTCTGTGGTAACCATGAATTCACGTTTTCAGCCATTCTGTTTTTTTAGCCTGCTGGAGCATCAGGAATTAGCCACTGACAAGCAGGGGGTACTGAACGCACAGACCTGACAGTCTGGGTTGAAATGGCAAGTCCTATGTTTAGTGCACTATTAAAAAGTATCCTGCTCTTTTTCTTCGTATCTTGAAGTGGCATTTTGACTTCTGTAGTTTTGTGGCAATGGGAATTTTGGCAACCTTTTATTATCAATGTGTGCATTTCATTTATTACTATTTATTATGCAAGATCTGTATAAGAGATTATGCTCATGTGGATGATTCTTTCCCTTTTCTTTTTTTCCTGTTAGGTGAAATATCATCAAAGATATGAGAAAGAGATCAAGGGAAAAGCCAGCCATACAGCTGGAACAGATACTACTTTCACAAGAGAAAATGTAGATCAGTATAGCCAGGTATGCAGCACCCAAGAGATAACCGTGCTAATGTTGATCATTACTATGGCCAATTGCTCGAGACTTTGGAAAGGGCAGTGTGACCTGTTTCCACTTTGCTTTCCTGTGTGAGAAAACAAGATCTCAAAGGAAAAGATCATGTGCTGCAGCACCATACTATGAATATGTGATACATTTGGCATTGTTACTTACAAGATAAGACTGCAGTGTCCGTGCCAGGTCATTACATGATCGTTATGGTAGGGTTGCTCTAACGGGTAAGCTTTATCTAGGCATGTTTTATCTGTGGACATGCGTACACTTCTGTTGTGATGGTGTTATGCATCACACTAAAATGTATTTACTTGTGGAGACCTTCCTGCTGTTCCGTGAGAAAGAAAATGTAAGTTCAGTTGAGAGAAAATGTGAAAGGCGCTTAAAATGATAGAAAAATGATAGTTAAGCATCTTCTTTCTGCCAGTATTTCTAGAAATATTAGAAGCTTTGCAGCTCTAAATATGTACAAGTTGCACTGAAAATCATACATAATCTCTTAGATTTCAACTCTTCTACAGAAGTGGTATTTTAAGTCTGATAGGTTGTATTTCTGCAGTTGTTTAACCAAATAAGCTTCCTATCTGTTTTGGTCTATGGCATTCTTTTTGCTTTTATTTCATTTTTCAGGGAATACAATTATTTTTGTGGTATGCCAAAAAGTGTCCAAAGTTCTGTTCCAGTGAAGTTATGCTGATTCCAGGAATTTCAGCTAAAGGGAATTTGAAAGGACAAATAGTATTCTTGTATAAACAAAACAATATGATTAGTCTTAGATTTTTCATCCTAGCTCCTCATGAGACGCAAAGCCTTTGGAGAAATGAAGGAAAACAAATATATTGTGCTAAGACATTTGGGAGTTTTACAGTTCTTCACTGTCTCTGTCTCGACGTGCATCTTTTTTTTATGTTATACAACTGTGGGAAACAAACCACCCCTGAAGCATGCTAGTTTAGAATACATAGCAAGCTTTCAGTTAGTTTCTATCTTTGAACTTCCCACAAATTTTATTAAGAGTGAGCAAATAGAATGAGTTTGAAAAAGTACTAATTGCGTTTTCAAGCATCAGAATGCTTAAATCTATAGAATTAAAGTTTTTTTTTCTTTGAAAGTATCTTTGAAACTTCAGTCACAGACTTCAAATTTAGCTTGATTTTTGATCTTCTTGGATTGGATTCTAATATTTTTATTCATGTAACATACAGATGCTGAAATTAATGGATCTTTCTGAGTGAAGCATGACTTAACATGGGTAAATAGATTAGAATTCTGTTTGTCAAAATCATACGCGTACCTCATTCTGACATAGGTAACGTGAACCAATTTAAGGAATGTTGCGGTAAATTCCTGTTTGGTAAACACCTGTTTTGTTCATGTTTAAAAATATTAGGAGTGGCTGAAGTTAATTATCTGTAACTTTAAAAATACTGTTTTGGTATTTGAGCAATATGAGTAATGATATTAAAATGTATTTGAGGAAGTTATGAGAAAAAGAAAATGACAAGTTAGTCTGAAGAGTTCTGGCTCATGAATAACATTTGAAAGATTAACTCAGCTGATTAGTCAGGGATATTTTTTATTTTCGATACCTATTTATAGCATAATTTAGACACAGTAATTATAACTGATGTTGTATTGTTGATAGACTTATGATATGACCCATCTTATCATGTGGCACTGGTGCTGTACATTACCTAAAATACATTGTTTTGTATTGAGAAGTCACAAGAGAGATATCCTAGAATTTTATAGTCTTTACCATGTATGCTATACTCTTAAATTCATTCTTGACATGCTGTACATTCTCTTTTCACTAAAACTGGCTCTTTACTACAAAGGATTTATAAAATATTACAGAGAAAGATTACACTATACCTTACTTGCTTGTATACCTATCATATTCTCCACAGATTTTGCCCTGAAAGGCTTTTGGAATTGGCAAACAATTACCCATAAACTTCTTTATAGATAGATTTAAGAGTATTAGTTCTTGGTCTCCTTCGTAAGGAATTTACCACTGTAATAACTAGGTATTTCTGCTTTGTTAATGAATTAAGGTTCAAAATACATCATTAAACTAGAGAAAAATTATTTTCCTTCAAGGTAGGATGTGAGGAATAGCCATGTTCAAGGGTCTTCTATCAAGTCACAGAGGGAGGCTGACCTAAGCTAAACTTACAAAGGTTAAGCAAATTTCCTGACTACCCAACCATTAAAAACTGTTTCAGTTTTCCTGGCAAACATATACTGACATAAACAGGTGTAAGCAGATACTGCTTCTTTGGCTCTAGGAATCTGGGTGAGATTAGGAGGATATATATCTTTGTATATTTGAATACTGTCTGGACCACAGCTAACTGCTACATCAGTTTCTCCTGCAGTGCAACACAAGTAACTTTATGGACACAGCTAATTTAATAGATCATTTTATTATGATTGGTCATTTTATTCTCTTTATTCATAAAGAAAATGAAGTAATGAACTTTTCCTACTAACAAGGGCTTTGTGATATCACTTATGGCCCACCTGCTCATGTGCGGTGAGTAAACACCCTGAATTTTCTTCAGGATTATATGGATGAGTATGAAGAACGCAGAGGGAAAGGAAGCTTTCCTGCTATGATCACTCCGGCTTATCAAAATGCCAAGAAAGCAAATGAATTGGCAAGTGATGTAAGTATGAAACCTGAATCAATACAACTCATAAACAATTAAAAACAGCAGTTTGTCAGAGCAATGCCTAGGAGCAGAATGCTAAAATTACACTTGAGAAGTAAACAACGGTGACATTTCCCTGCGTTGCTGGGACCTGGATGACTTGGGGATTAGTAGTATCCATTAATATAAGGGGACACATCTCCAGCTTGCATGAGGGAGGAGAGGGATGCAGCAACTAATAGGGATCCCTACTGTTAGGTTAACCCTCCTGGCAAATCTGCACCTGTATTATTAATGCAACCTTCAACTGCCTTAATCATCCTGTGGACTATTGTGTTATTCCCAGTAGTGAACAAGTGGAGGATGAATGAGCTGAACTGGTTTTGATATTTTGATGTATCCTGCCTTTAGCACAAAGCGAGTCATAGGGAGGAAAAGAAACCATAGAGTATGACATTGTCACTTCATAAGACTGAGCTTATTTCTATCTGGTGATTTTTAGTTTTGGGTGGTGAGCTAACGAATTGGCATAGAAGAGTGGTAATGTGTGACTCTTGCATGCAGCTCACTGATCAAAGAGCCTCAGCCCTGCTAGAGGAGACCATTTCTAGTAGGGACAAAAATGAGCCAGTCTGCTGGTCAATACCATTCTGTTGTTGCTGCTGTGAAGGGTTCCTTTAAGTGACAGCTTCTGTAGTATGGACACCAATAACCCTTTGGGGCTATTTGAGCTGATGGTTCAGTCAGTTTTCCAAAGAGCTCACAAATGGTAGAGTCTTTCAGTTTGTACCAGCCTGGATGAGATGCCAGCAGTAAACTCAACTGTAAAGGATCCACCATATTCTATTACTTAAATTTATGACTGAGAGAATATAAAAAGCCTGAGACTTCCTGTGACTGATCGCTATTTTGATGACAAGTCCAATGATTCCCTGTTTAAATGTGAAATGTTTAACCTTCCCAGTTAAAGATGCCAATTTTACAGGTTTTCAAAATGCTAAAGGTCAGCATTTTCAATATGAATTTGTAATATTTGGAGTGGGGAGGAGGACTCATGCATGCCAGTAACATTAGCAGACTAGAATACTTACCAAGCTGCTTAATTTCTTTAAAGTGTGGGAAGCAGTGTGCAGACTTGGAAAATAAAATCAAATTAACTTAACGCTTCAGCACGTTTCAAATCATTTGCTATTTTTTACATTATGAATCTGATTTTTAAAACTAAATATGTAACAATGTGAGGCGAAGAGCCTAAGCATCTCCTTGTATGTAAGAAATATGGACATATATATTTGTTGGAGAGAGTTTGGCAAAAAGCCATTATAAATATTATCTATCTTCACCTGTCCTAGCCCAATTTAAGTCAGTGACCAGATGTCTAAATTAAACTAACAGATTCCTCATCTCAATATCTGTTTATTTAGAAGGAAAAATATAATTGTCTTTAAAACTTTAGAAGTGCAGAATGACATTGCTTACTTAAAAAGCTGGTTCCTATGAAAGGAAAGTTCACAGAGAGCTTGGTCACTATCTGTAATTCTCTGACTGGAAGGCTAAAATTAAAGTACTGAGAATTAACTTCAGTAATGGAAGTGCACACAAGCTCTAGCCAGTCACTAGCCAAGAATCTCCTAGTTATCTGTTCAAGCTACAAACAACAGCCAGTGCTGTTCAATCCACATAAAAGAAAACTGATTAAAAAAAAAAATGTTGAAGTGAAGTAGCTTGGCAAGGGATGTGGACCTGTGATTTTCCGTGTGGTTTATTTTAGGAACAACTTGCAATTTTTCAGCTTAGCAAGTTCTGTTTGCTTATGAAAACAAGGATAAGAAAAGTCTTATCCTGACCCATACAGCCAGTGCAAGTAGCAATGTTGAAAAGGTGTCTATTTTATAATTTTTCCTACCTTTTTTCAGATAAAATACAAGAAAGATCTTTCCAAGATGAAAGGTGCAGCTCACTTTCACTCCCTAACAGCCCAAGACAACTTAGTCCTTAAACAAGCCCAGAGTGTTAACAAGCTTGTCAGTGAGGTAAGGAGTTAAATTGATCTATGCACTGGGGTGAGAGTGGCACATACAAACATTTGTGCATGGTGGGTAAGGGCTACAAATATACAAAGCTGTCATTCTTACTGTCCAGTCGCTGTCAAAACTGATCTGTGTGCAGCCCAGTAGCCGGGGAGAAAGATGCGAGAACAGTTCTTCAGATACTGTTACCTGGCGCTTCCAGTGATCTGTATGGAAGTATGGCAAATGATGCCAGGAAAGCACTTCTAATTCTGGCCACATGGAGAAATCTAAGAAAGCTCTGTACTGTGCCTTTAATGCACTGTGAGGTTATCAGCGTAAATGCTTTAGGATGACTTGGGAATGTATATTGCAGTGTTTCAAAGAAGATTCTAATGTTAATTAAAAATAATACCAATACCTCCAAACTTTGTGTAACTGTATTAAGGCAAGTTTCTTTTTTCTTCTAGTCTGTAAAAGACTCTGGCTTACTGATAATGCAGTCTTCCTCTAGCTGGTGTAATGGAAGATTGCTAGGGAATTCTCAATAGATTCTGATTTGTTAATTTATTTATAGTGTCATATCAGCTATATAGCTATTAACAAATGTGAGTTTCAGGAGCTTCCCCATGACAGTTTAAAAACTTATGCTCTTGAGATGTTGAAGTCTAAAATCGTCAATAATGAAAAAACCCCGGAAGTAGGACTGGAAGGGGCCTCCTGTGCCAGTGATTCCTGGCTCCTGCTATTTCAGCACAGTATCATATAATCCCCTTCTCATTTCTAGGCTGCATTTATTCCTGTCCATCTCATTAGCATTGCATTTTGTGCAAACATTATCCTGTAGTTTAAAAAGTTCTTCTCTCTGCATGGTGATTATCCTTCTGAGAGATTTATAAGCAGATGTCATTTTCTTCTCTCTGCCTTTATTTTCCCAGACTAAGCAAGCCAAATTCTTCTAATCTCCTCTCACAGTCCTTCACTGCAGCTGTTGGAGGCTGAGTGCATGTTCTTTAAACAGGAATGACTGTAAGAGTACATAGGTTCCTGATGAGGTCTTGCTGGAACCTGGTACATAGCATGCGCACTTCCCAGTCCCTGCTCCAAAGTTTTTTCTTGCTCCTGGCTTAGACTGCACCTGCCTTTTCCATGGCTGTGTTACTTTGGCATCTTGCCATCATTCTGTGGTCAGCCTACTAATGAAGAATTTTCTCTTTCTCTGCCTTTGCAGATGATGAGTTCTTACAGGTGAAATTTTTGTGACTAGTCCTTAAGTATATTAAATTCTACACTGCTGAATTTAGTCCCATTTCTATTACTCTAGTCTCCAAAACCTTTTAATATGACCTCCAACATTCCTTTGAACTGGCAGTGCCTCCCAGATTTCATCACCACATTCTTACTTCAGTGCAAGAATAGTTAATGAAAATAATAAACCAGATCTGTCTTTAAACTTATTCTGAGGAATTCTGCTAGTAAACTTCCTCCTGTTGTATCCTTCCTGTTCAAAATTACCCATTGCTCTTTTTCCTTTAGCCTGGTCCACACCCACCTTTAAAATTCCTTCATAGATCTCTCGTTTTGTTAACGCTCTTCCACCTGGCACTGTCCCATATACTTTGAGGTCCAAATGAATGGGATTGTTTGCATTTTTTCCTGCCTATAAACTTGTTGCCATTCTTGTTATTTAGTAGGCTGCTGTTCCCTTTTTATTTATATGGCTGAAGAACTTTTTGCTGTATTGTTTTTTTTAAAATTAGATGTTTAAGTATACTGCAAAGTTTTTTTATTTTTAATGGCTACAGAAATAAATATGTCCTTTCGCTAAAGATGCACCTGCCTACTGTAACAGTTGAGGCTCACATTTCTTGCCATTTACAACTCTGCTGTGGTGGTGGTAGAGACAGATGTGAAATGTGGGTCTCTGTCTCCAGGATAGTATGGATCTCTGTCTCTGTATTTACAGAGGACTGACAAACTTCAGTTTCTAAAAGATGTGGTCCTTCAAAGTGCCATGTGTAGGAAATTCAGAAATCAAGCAGCCTGATGTTATTGGTATCCTTTGGAACTTTAGACACCAAAGTTTCTAGAAGATACATCACCTGTTATTGTTAAGGGTAGAACTGAGTGTATGAAATAAATCTTCATATTCATTTTCATCATATGCCATCTGATAAAAGTCACATATCAAAGTCTCTGAACAGTGGGCCTGGCTAATAAATAATGTGTATTGGCACTTGCTAGAGTAAGTTAAGGTTTTACTATATCTTACCCTGGAGCTTTTTTGTTCTCAGGTGGAGTATAGGAAGGATCTGGGAAACAACAAAGGCTACAGCATTAATTACTGTGAGACTCCGCAATTCAAGAATGTGAGCAAGATCTCAAAATACACCAGTGATGTAAGTTCTCCATACCTCGTGTGTGGCTTGCTGAAAGCTTAACTTGATAGCTGCTGGAATTGCAGCTCATATGTGTGTGTGCTCAAGATAAGCCTGTATTGGGAATTTGATTATAACTGATTTTTATCTGTGTCTGTATAGCACCTGTCTCGCTAGGTCCTGGCTGATGACTAGGGCTCTTTCTATCTAGGATTATGAAAAGAATTCAAAATCATATATGGAAGAGAGGTTACTTATAACGGACTGCTAATCCAAACAAATAGCTGTCAGTTGTTACTGTTGTCTCTCATAATCTATTGCTTATTTCATTGTGTATGTCCATTTCTTCAGTGGAAAGATAGAAGATAATTCAACAGAGTTAATGTCAGAGAGGAACACATTTAGTGTATAAAACTAATCAATAATGATAGTAATTGTATCTCAAGATCCTGATAATTTTACGTTATACTACTTGCTCCCATTGCCTGAAATCCAGGAGGAGTGAATCTTTTGTGATACAGATGAAGTGGTAGGTTGGTTGATCTGTGTTGTTTTGAACTCAAAATGTCTTCCTCTGGGCTTGGTAAAAGCTGCACCAAAACAACACAGTTTTGGTAAATGGTTATCTGTTCATTCGTTAATGTACAAATAATGCTTTCCTGTGACTTTATTTTAGTGCTTGTCTCTGAAATAATATTCAGCAATAGAATGTAGAGTATCCCCTTTATGTGGCATCCAGGTGATTTGGGGAATACATAAATGATGTCTTTTAAGATAGAGAACTGGCAGTGGTTTTTTAGGTTTCATTTTTAGAGTACCAAGGTTGTTGTGGACTCGTGAGTTTCTGTCGTAGTGCAACACTAGTAAATCACAGCTGTAGTAATTTGTCTCACTACTGAAACACATAAAAACACATAGAAAAGTGAAATATATTTTCTCAGAGTGTTTTTGCTTTTGTGCATAGCTCAAATACAAAGAAACCTACCAGAACCAGATGAAGGGTCATTATGAAGGTATTGGCATGGATAAGCGGATGTTACATGCCATGAAAGTTCGCAGCTTGGCAAGCAATGTAAGTCTTTTTCAATTGTACTTGTATAGGTGTTGCTTTTCTTTGTCTTTAAATCTTACCAGAATTAAATTGATAGAAAAATGAAGATCAAATTGTGTTGGTTATCTGAAGGATGGATGTGTTGAAAAGTGAGGAAACTCTGGAAACCCTTTTGTCCTATTTATACCTCACTGTGTGGAAGAAGCTAAAATAGTCAAATTCAGTGATCTGGCAACACACTGAGCTCCTTCAGTTCTCTTTGACATCAGTAGGAGCTGAGGTTGCTTGGGTCCCCCTCCCCACGAGGGTCAGACCTTTGTTGGAGAAACAGTCTTTAATGAAGATTTCTGGATTCCAATTTAATTTACTGGGTTAGTCAAGAAGCTATTTTGTTACATACTATTCCTTCAAGTACATTATTTACAAATCTGTAAGAAGCTTGAGAACTAAGCAGGAAGATAAAAGAGATGTGTCATAGGTGGAAGTTAAGTTAATACTCCCACTGTTGGCATTGGATTAATTGAGGAGCTGAAAAAGAATCAATTAGTGGCTAAACTATGCAAATAATTTCATTTTCTTTGTCACTGATGACACTGAACTTACTTTGTTTCCTGCATTTAATATTAATATTATTGTTTCTCCTTTCCTCTTGACTGATAATTATTCAAACAAATGACAGCTTAAAAAAAGAATTTTTTTTTGTTCTCCCTGTGTTTCAGATAGCCTATAAATCTGATTACAAACATGACGGTGTTGACTACAATTACCCAGCTACTCTCACTCCTTCATATCAGACAACAAGGAAGTTGGTCCCTTTGAAAGATGTAAATAACTTTATGGGTTTTTATCTATGGCTTGTGTGGCTCATCATCTCTCCACAGGAGAGATTGTGATGGATTGTGTGTGTCAAATGATGATTTAATCATGGGAGCAAACAGCGAGTGATAACAAAGTCAAAGCAAAAAAGTGCAGGTAATCAAGACTCAGAGAAATAGAAAGGAGAAAGTGCTGCCACCTCCTATCATTGGTTTCAGTTCAGGACAGGTTGTGCAGTGACATGAAATGAGTTAGTTCTGGCCAATCTCTAGTCTATTTTACGGAAGGTCTCACCATCCTGGGCAGCCTCAACAACAGCATCAAGCACTGAAAGGAGGAGACTTAAATAGACTTCCCACTCTCTGTGAATTCCCACAAAATAGGTGTTCCTCACAAAGCTCAGTGCAACAGTTAAATTCTGTATTGAAGGTTTAGGCCCCTTTACTGGAAGGCGGCATATAGTCATCATTAGGCCTCTGGTCTGTGCAAGAGAGGTGTTCTTTCCTGCTTGGGGTTGAGATACTGATGGAACAATGTGGGGGAAATTGTGTACTGCTGTGAATGTATGTGCTCTACAGATAAACGGAGGGTGTCAGTCTGCAGGGGATGCCATACCTTTCACAAGCATTAAAGGCTTGCTTGACCTTACCTAGCATTAGGAACCTAACCTGTGCCTTAACTAGGAGAACAGTTACGATGCATTACTTATAAAGTCAACGGGAAGAGAGTGGCACCTCTGCAGGGCACTTCAGGCTACCTAAGATGTGAATCACCTGTTTTTTCCGTGGAAAATGCAAGAAGCCAAGGGCAAGATGCCTCACAGAGGCCATTAAAATTATGTGAGATGTAGCTGTACCTAAAGACTCCTTCTAAGAAAAAAACGGTAGCACGAAGAAGCAGAATTGAGAACCCCGACATTTTTGGGGATGTACTTGATATACTACAATTGTAATGCACACTATTTTATCTTGAGCAGTAACTTCAGTTTTGTCTTTGAAAAGGCATACAAAAATTTAAAGAGGTAGCTTCATTGTTTGGTTTGTGAGAGTCTTGTATTCTTCAAGAGGACAAAGTGAATGTGTTAGTTATTAACGAGTGGACAGGCCTTGGGACTCGTTTAAACTACTTGCTCATGATCATGACTACTGCAACTGATTCTTTGTGGTCAATTGATTTACATGCTCCCAAACCTGCTGACTATTAAACGTGCAGTTGCATACAGTGCTGAAATGTTTACAGTGGGTAGAACTAACTTCTGCATTTTGGACATGAGTTCAGGTTTGTTACACCAGCACTTTTCTTCTTTTTCATAAGATTAGAAACAACAATAAATACACAAATTCAGCTAAAAGGAAATTGTCACTCTCTGATGAAGTAAAACCCTAGCTATCTCTCCAAAGGAGCAAATGAACTGTTTTAAGTACCTTGATCACTTTGGACCGGTGAGATAATTCGGGCCTTTTGCCTAATGTTTGTTATTATGGTAGAAAGAAGAAAGTTTGTGAGGGTAATTCACGTAAAAAGGATCCCATTCAAATAGTTTCAGTAACTCAAAGTCTCTAGAAATACACTCCACTTTTTTGAAAAAAGTGTTCTTAAGGAACTGGTTTTAAACAATGTGATGTGCCATGTTTGCAAAGTGGTGATTAACTACAGTGAATATTAATTAAGGCCTACAGAGAAGGATAATTGTGTCCTGCAGTGTGATACTGAGGCCTTTGGCAGCAATAGGCTTAAAAGAAAGCTCCTCCATGACATTTTATCTTGGATAATTTGGGGATTTAATATATTTCTTTTTATAGCTTATTATTGCTGCTACCATGTTAATGTGTTAGGAATTTAGTGGGCTCTAATACTATCAATGGCTGACATTGGAATGACTTTTTTTGTACCATATATGTCTTTTTCTTTCCTTATCATCTATACAAAACTCTTACCCCACAAGTAACTTCTATGATTAATTATTATATTAAAAGTCAGTAAAGACAGAGTATAAGAGTTCATTTGCTCTGTACTGTGTTATACTGGACAGACTTCCCTATAAAGGAACACTATAACTCTCTACTAAGATAAAAAATAGTCGGAGTGATGGTTAAGGATATCAGTTTTATAGAATGTTTTATGGGGACCAGATGAAATTGTGTCTTTTTAAGAATTTGTGTTTTAGTGCGGATAGAGGTTGTAAGTGAAGTTCATTTTCAAAATGGAATAAAAATTGTTACCTGAGCCCAGGAAGTTTTCAGAGCATTAGCTGCAGATCTTGTCCAAGAGATCGTGGCATGTTTCCACATCTCAATTAATTATGAAATAAGTAGTAATATATCTAGACTATTAGCTAGCAAAACTATGCACTCAATCTCTCATTTTTCCACTCTGAACATTTCTTTCTTTATTAAATTTTGTTTTTTATTTTTAATTAGGTAAACTACAGGCAAAGCATAGACAAGCTGAAGTACAGCTCTGTTACAAGCACTCCACAAATTGCTCAAGCCAAAATAAATGCGCAGCAGCTCAGCGATGTAAGTTCTGTCATCATTAGCCATCTCCGTTTATTAGAATTAGACAATTTAGTTCACCTATGAAAAATTTGTAGTTCTAAGTGTCTTTAATTGTTGATAATTAATCAGCAGATTTACAAAGAAAACAATAATGCAAATTGAATGAAATCACTGTCAAAACTATAGCAAGCATGCCATTAAATCAGTAAAATATAATATTTTCTTCCATTTTAAAAAGTTGTGCAAGTGTCTTTTGTAAGGGATTTATCTTCTTTGCATTTATTAATGCTTGCTTTTATAATTTTTATATTTTTATGATTGACATACTCAATTATTTATAGTAAAATATTCTCTTTCTGGAATAATTATTCTATCTCCTACTACCTAGGAAAAAGTTATAATTGCCTTAGTACCTCCAAAGTGCTTACGTTGTCAACCTTCACTATGACTGTATCTATAACATATGGCACTAATAGCCTGAAATTCAACAGTAGTCACTCAATGTTACCGGCATATTGTTTGAGTTAAATATAATTGAGGTTGGATTTTTTTTGTTTGTTTGTTTGTTTGTTTGTTTTTCTAATGTATGGTAGTTGAACTATCGAGCCCAGTATGAGAAGACAAAAACAAATTACACTCTACCGCAAGATGTACCTCAGTTAATCAAGGCAAAAGCCAATGCCGAATTATACAGTGAGGTAAGCCAAGTGATGTGAAAATATTGGTATACATGTTACTCTTTCAAGAGAGAAATGAATGCAAAGATGATGACACTATTTCTGGAAGCATTCAGCTTTTCTAATCTGTCTTCACTAAGCAACATGAGATACAGTAACCTGAATAGATAGGCATGCAATTTCAAGTACAGTAAAACTGGTAGAATTTTTTCAAGATCTTTTCAGACGACTTGAATGTGTTTAATAAACAAATGTACTCTTCACAAAGTTAACTGCTTCTGTGGTGATATTTGTATGCAGATTAAAGATTTACACAGCTACAGTAACTCAAAGCCCATTGAAGTCAATGCGGAGAATTGCAATAACTTCAGTGAACTTGGATCAAGGCCACTGTTTGTTGCCATTCATTTTTTGTCACAATATTTGGTGGTTTACTTAGAGCCCTAGGTGTTAAAATCACACGCTTACATGAAAATCTCAACTTTTATTTAATTTTTAGGTAATTTTCAGGCCCCCCATTGTTGTAGGCAGTGTTTGGAAAAATAAACAAGACAAATAAATACAAATGCAGTAAAACCTCGAAACTTAGTACTAGTGTAACTGTTAATTTTAAGTCTGTTTCATAATTTTTCATGGTTTTGAGTTGGTATTACTGCAAGGTTTTGCTGGCCTGTTCATACCTCATGTTCTTCCTCTTAGTTAAATTTGAGTTGCATTGGTGGAGTACTGTGGGGCAACACTCCTTGTGGATGTGATGCATTGGGATACCTGCTCACCAAAACCCACATCCAGCAAACAGGGATTCATGGATACTTCTTTATGTGTTTGCATAGCAATATACTTGATCCTGGCCTGATGGAATTTATAGTGGAACCATCAAAAATAGCTTAAAGAGTTAATACTTTAACTTCCATTAACTTTCTGAACTTAAGCATGTGACTGTCATGGTTCATCTATATTTGTGACTTAGTGTGTGTTGTGAGCGTGCTTTTGAAGCAAATCTCCTGATTGTCCTTACTTCCCTGATGTTTAATTCACATTACAGAGTGGTCTCAGAGCACACAAATCGGATTCCTTTTGAATGAAACCAAACTGAAAGATGCACTCCAGGAGCTCAACTAAAGAAGTCCAGCTTCAAATAGGCATTCAGTGAATGGGCTATAGAAGCTCTAATTTGGAGAGGAGGAAAAAAAAAAAAAAAAAGAAAAATCCTGAAATGTCTTGTTCTTTGCACCAGTTATTCTGCCCTAGAGATCAGTTCCTATTGATCTATAGTATTTGCAAACATGGACATAATCGCTGACACTTTTGAAAATCCAACCAAAATCTAGAGCTATTGCTGCATATTCTGGGATTAAAACTGACTGAGAACTCCAGGCATAAAATTTCTGACTCAATCCTAGGCAATTAATTAACCCAGAATGATAATGAACTATGACTTAACAGGGTTCCAGTTTGTGGACTGAATATATGAATTTATACTTCTGTTTTGCTCTTAGCCATTTCCATGCTCACTTGAAGTTCTTGTGTGTTAGTGACATGTTGACATCTTTTCTTTCTCAGATTAAGTACAAAGAAGGCTGGGAGAAGAGTAAGGGTCGGGGCTTTGAAATGAAACTGGATTCTCTGCCTTTACTTGCTGCCAAAGCTTCAAGGGATCTTGCTAGTGAAGTAGGTTATATTTAATTACCTAGGAATTATTCTTAACATAAGTTGCTATAGCACAGGGAAATAAACCTTAGCTCACTTCATTTGGGTTTTTAAGCCCTGCATTTGACTGTTGTGCATTCATCTTTCTCAAAGGCTGAACAGTTGGAAACTTTCTCAGTTTCTCATGAAATTTCACTCTCTTAAAATCATTTTTTAAAATAAAGTTTACGTAAGGAAGCAAAGTTTGCAAAAGGACAATAGCTGAGTCCTCCCATAGTAAAATTCAGTGCTTTGAATTATTTAAAGCCTCAAAAAATTTATCATCTACTGTAAAGGGAAAGTGTATTTCTGTAGCCTGCTTCTTTAGCATAAATACGCACATTAAAAAAATTCAAAGCCAACCCTCTTAAAAACAACTCATCCTGCAATTCTTAACTTGTGGAGAGGTAGAAAAGGAAGGAACAATAGTGATCCTTTAACTGGAAAGTGTTCGGCAATGAAGGTGATACAGAAATCTATAGAATGGAGTAGGATAGAAGAGTTTTATGCTAACAGAATATTCCCCTCCACCCCATTAAGAGAGTCAAATCTTGAATTTCTTGCTTGGTTTTTACCTGATTGGTTTTTTATCTTATTGTTTAAGAACCTTACTAAGTAACATACTTGGACAGAGAAAAATGAAAATAACCCAGATAATTTAGTTATTCCGAAGACTTTAAATCTATAAACATATGCATTTCAAAGGAGCAAGCCTTAAAGAATGAGGTTAAAGAAAACAGAAATAAGACCAATCTGGCACCTTTGGGAATTTCAGAGAAAATCTGGGAAGTCTGAAGTGACAAAATGAGAATCACACTAGGCTCTTGTAAATTTTGACCACCCAAATGGCCAGTGACATAAATATTGCTATCTCTGGGGTAACTGGAAAATGATCTTTAACTTAAACTGTTTTTTCCCAAAGGTTAAATACAAAGAAGAATATGAAAAAACAAAAGGAAAAGCAATTGGAACCAAAGATTCAAGACTTTTGCACTCTCTGCAGGTGGCCAAGATGAGTAGTGAGGTAAATTATTTATTTCTCATACTTAAAAGGTGTTTTAATAGTTATAAATCATCAACTCTATACCACCCACCACCATTACTGATGCTTCACTATAATAAGTCCTTGGAAGCCTGTGATAAAAATTGTTTTCCTTCCCCAGTCTGTTAATATACAATGAATGCACAGTGTTTTTGTTCTTGTGGGGAGTTTTGGAGCATAGGTATTCTTCTTTTGGAGCAGGAAAATAACATCATCCTAAAAACCCTGGTATAAACACTTCTAAATGGAACTTTCAAGCAGACAGAAGTTTATTGTAAAATAAGATGTACTGCGGTAGAGACAGTGCTTCTAGACTCTGCAAAGTCCATTTTGCATCTGTTTTATGGATTCTTCATAACACCTGATTTCTACATGTTTTTTGTCCAATGTGCATAAGTATCCAAATAAGAGCTGAGATTTAGGATAGGTTTGGCTTTGTGATGTGCTGATACAGGCTTCTTTTCATTCCTTCTTTTTCTAGATTGCCTACAAAAAAGATTTTGAGGCGAGTAAGACCCGTTTCCATCTGCCTATGGATATGGTAAACCTGAAGCATGCTAAGAAGGCCCAGGCACTTGCTAGTGACTTGGATTACAGAAAGAGACTCCATGAGTACACAGTGGTTCCAGAAGATGTGAAGACAAAATGGGCCAAGAAGGCTTATGGACTCCAGAGTGATGTAAGATAATATTTAATTTAATTAAAATTTAATCAATTTTATTATTACCAACAGTATGAAAGTTTAAAGAGTTTTTCAGTATTTGACACTATTTCTAATTTCGTATGGACACTGTTTGATTTGTAAAATGACTTATTAAAATGTATTGAGACTGTACTTTACTTTTGAAACTTGAAAGTGTGTACGTATTCACATGCAAACATTGTAGCTGTGCCCCTCATGCTAATAAATGTCCTTTCCCTATACAGCTTCAATATAGGTCAGATCTGATGTGGATGAAAGGAGTTGGGTGTATCAGAGAAGGAAGTCTTAATATAGAACAAGCCAAAAAGGCAGGAGATTTGATCAGTGAGGTAAGCAAAGTGCTCTGGCTGTTGTCTATTCAAGGGCTTATGCACCATTATTCCACTGCATTGTGTAGAATAGGTAAAGAATTCCTAATACTGGAAATCTGAGAACTGGAAGAGCAGGTGGACATAGTATAGATGTAGTACAGGGCAGTTTGGGAGAACCTGCATTGGAGTTAAAAATTACGTTTTCTCATTATATGATTATTGATTTCTGTCAAGACTGTGAGGCAGAATTCCCTGTGACTGTGTTTCCACCCCTTTCTATTCACCTGCCTATTTTGCTGAGCAGCACCAGAAAGATTTGGAATTTCCTTTGGGACATGCTGCATGAAGTACGTAGACTTTTAAGGGGCAGTGCTGAAAAATTAGATATTTGACAGCTGTGTTTGGAAACTTCCTTGCTTTTCAGCAAATAATGCTGTGCCTTTACTGACAGCTTCAGCTTCTGCTCCTTTTCATTGCATTCTCTTGATTAATTCATGGTTTTGCACTGCCATTAACCTTATGGAAGTATACTTCCTCAGCTGCTTAGCTGTGTTGAGTTGTCTCACTAGTGCTAGGAAAGTTAAAGGATAGAAAGAAGAATAAATTAGGAGAAGTTTGACAAGATGGATAAAATTCTACTTAGTGCTGGAGGAAGGAACACAAGCCAGTTAGTTGCTGGAGATCACACTTTCTGATACCTTGGGTCTCTGACATTCACTCCTTGCTCTTGCAAGGGGAAAAAGTACATCTTAGAAACAAAAGAAGAGCAGCTGCTCTCAGAACCAGTGTCTTGCTAGAGACAGACTGACTTCTGCTGCTGTGGTGTGTGGTGGTAATAACCACTTCCACAAATATTTAATTCAAAATGATCTGCCTTTACGTTTTGGTGCCTTGTAAGGCCAAGAGATCGCTGACTGTCGCTTAAACTGGAAACTCATGGATATTATTTTAGAGGTCTCTATTGCCATACAGAGTCTGGCGTTTTGTTTTTTCTTTGCAGAATGTCACTACATTGTGTTCCATGCAATGTGACAAAACATGCTGTTTTTAATCTGCCTCGCTCCTTTCCAGATTCCTAAAATAAAGCAGGCAGCACCTCTTTGAAGTGTTGCATGCTTTTTTAACTTCTGTTTTGTGTTCCCCTAGCAGAGTCACAGTGTAAACTGATCTGTTCACCCATCAGTTCAAACAGAAGGATTTATCTCTTGAAATGCCAGATAATGAAAAAATGCACTTACACCCTTCCTAGGTGGAATGTCCCACTTCATTGTTGAACTGTTAGAATAAGAAGTAAACTAAACTATACAAGAAGTGTTTGCCTGGTCTCCCCTATCATAATGAGGTTTTCAAATAGTGTGTTACATTTCCCAGTACTGTCTCAAAGGTGGAAAGAAATGTTTAGCTTGCTCTGAAAGGAGAGACTCACAATGCTCAGGCAGAGAGTTTGATTCAAAACAGCCTTGATGCAAAACCAGTATCAGTGGAAAGTCAGTGGATGTTTTTCTATTTGCCATAATGTGTTTCAGAAAGAAAACAAAAGTAAGGGCAGTCTTATTTGTCAAACTAGAAGTGTTAGTCTCTCTGCAAATTTGTCGATGCAAGTAGATGTTTATGTAAGTTAATGGCACCAAAGGCTGGATGGAATGGGCTGTTTCTTCCCACATCCAAGACTAGAGCCTCGTGGTCTCGCGGCTGTTACCCCCAGGAAGGCTTGACTGCGGTGTCTATGCTGAGCCCTGTTTTGAAAAGAACTGGGAGGCGTTGGGGAAGGTATTGAACTAAAGTTACTTCCAGGACACTAAAGGGAGAAAAGTTTAAATAATCAGAACTAAAATTGCCCTTCCTGTTTCAATTTAATTGATAATTTAAGAATATCTTGATAACTTAAAAATATCTCAGTAACATTGATGTTCTGGGATTTGAACAATACGTGCATATGCTATGTGAAAAAATGTGATGGTAATATTGGCTGCATAGCTCTCACGGTTTCTTGGGCACTGACTTAAATCATACCCAGTTTGTGAAGGAGACAGTAATCCATGTGTAATCTAGATCCTGTAAATACATAGCTAGTGCATCTGGCACCAATGAATAGCTCTGCAGTGTCAGCAACAGTGCATATGGCATGTCTATTGTGCTATTCACCGTGGTCCTTCCAGCAGAAGATATTAGTGCTGTAAAGTATTTGGAAGCTTATTTTGCTGATCAGTGTACTAAAACTGTCTTGGGAATTTACAGGGGACTTCTGGCTCTTATCAGGAAAGCACTGTTTGAAAGTAGTAAATTTTTTGGGAAGGTAAATATTGTAGGGACTTCTGTGTAACCCGCTTTAATTTGATCTAGAAAAAGTACAGACAGAAGGCTGATGCTCTGAAGTTCACCAGTGTGGCTGACAGTTCTCAGATCAAACATGCCAAGAAAAGCCAGGAACTGCAAAGTGATGTGAGTCCTTGATGGAATTTTTCTTTGCAGATATTTTATTGCCAATATGTTCATTCTTGAGGTATGTATGCTTTGTGGGGGCAGGGGGAGGGGAACAGACAACCCAGTCATGAAACCTTCCAGTGCTTGAAATTCTTTGGGATTTATTTTTAAGGGTTTTTATTTGTTTATTTGATAAATTCTCTCTGCATTCTCTCAACTAGAAACAACAAAAACTGATGGGAAGAGAAACAGGCTGATATGCTTATAATGATGATAATGGCCAGAGAGGGGAGGGGGGGATACCTCTACAAGACAGTCTTGGGTCACTTGTTGATAGTTCAGGCAGCAAGTCTGTAAACTGGATTCAAGTAAGGCTGAAATGTGTCTGTGAGAGGTTGCCTGGGTATTCCTGAGGCTTTAGTGTCTGCTACACCAAGATAGGCTATCCATGAGATAGGGAGGAAGCAAGCAGGAGGGAAAACGGTGTTCCCATCTGATCCTTAGAGAGCATTCAAAGCAAAATAGGCATCATCAGAGACTAATACACATCCAGCCCAAGTTCTGTGTTCCTCTCCACAGAGGGCCATGTCAGACTATTTTAAACAGTGTTGGCCATGTTAGACTGCACCTTTTTCAGCTGTTGCTGTTAAGCTACTTTTAGTAAAACAATAAAATAGACACGTTTTCCCAAACTGGATGCCTTCAAAATGCTCCCTGTTCTTCCTTTTGGCCAACTTACCTTACCCGATGGCATCTGAGAATTTCTAGCAGGACCTAGCTGACAGCAGCTTGCTTTTAACTTTCTGAAACAAGAGAAACCTGCTGCTAAAATTACTGATCAACTAATTTAGGGACAGTAGTGCCTTGTCAAGGTTTTTTTTTTTTTTTTTTTTTTTTTCCTTTTAATATGTTGGGTCTTGAACTGGAGATACTGACATCATCTCAGTTATTACATGAATGGTCTTTTTCAGACAGCTACCTTATTTCCTCTTTTGCTCCTCTGTGTCAGTAAAAACCTGGCACTTACTTGGGTGAAAGTACTGTGTGTTTCAAAGATGAAACCAGTGTGAATCAGAGGAGAACTCTGGTCTGCTGACTTCCAGTACTTAACTCCTATGTACTGGATAATGCTGCCTTTCTGTATGGATGTTGAGGTCAGTTTAGTAGCCCTGGACTTAGAACTTTACAGTAGGGACAATTTTTTTTTTTTTTTTTCTGTGAGATGCAAGAAATTTAACACTTGAGGAAATGGAACTTCTTTTCATAGCTTTTCAACAGCTCCTCCAACAGTTTTATGGGTTCTGAAGCAGAGCAGCTCATCTCTTTTGAAATTGTCCCGGTTTATAAAATGGAGATGTTTCCTGCTTCGGTTGTAATGGATCCTTGATATTTTCATTTAAAGCTGGAATGTTAGTCCTTGATGGAGTATTATGTAGGCAACTACCTATACATCACAAATTTTCTCTGCAGGTTCAAGTGCACAGTGTTCTTCACTTCATGCCTAAAATTCATTATTACTGTGTCCCATTAAATATGTTTTATTCCACCAGAAAAGAAGCTGCATTCTAATATTGGATGAAATATATTCTTGCACACATTTTGTACCAAGTATGAATTCATGTCAGCTTTGTAGCCAATTAAGTAACTAACTTCAGGAAAGAGAAATAGGGTATCCTGGATTGCATGTTGTTTCACTGCTGACATTTAACCATCACTAATTTGGTCAGCCTGGCTCTTTGGGTCAGCTTTTAAATTCAGACTAAACAGAAAAAATCCTGATGCTAAAGACTAATTAACCCTAGTAAATCCTTGAATATTTGTGGTGTTTTAATCAGTATTCCTTTGAAACTAAGCATAGACTATTGTTTGTTAACGAAGCGTAGACTATTGTTAACCATGCTTTGCTTTCTGTGGACAGGTTGCCTACAGGTCAGGAAAAGAGCAGTTCCTACATCAGTACACCATCAGCAAAGACGATCCTGTCTTCATACTGGCCAAAGCAAATGCTGCAAATATCAGTGAGGTACTGCAGGATATGATGGGTTGGATTCTTTCACTCCTGTGAATAGCTAAAGCTGCTGTTGAAACGTTTCTTCTGTCCGTAAAAGGCCTTTTCTCTGAGATGCTCTGAATGTTTTAGGTGTAAAAACTTTGTGGTCAAATTGTATGCTCTTGATTAAATACTAGGTACATCTGCTGCACTGAAGACTTGTCACTTTTAGGGTTAGAAGCTGTTTATTTTCCACATGGTTACCTTCAGTCAGATGAGTGGTCAGTGGCACATCAACAATTTCAATGGAACCAGTGAAATAATGTGTGTACAGTATCCACTGGTATGTAAGCACAGACACCAGGATCAGATCATTAGACATATGGTCACTGGTCCAGGGATTGCATACCTAGTGGAGCATATGCCAGTCTGCTGTTACTTGAGAGCTTTGACTGTGACTATAGAACAAATAGAATATATTGATAGTAATAAAGTCCTTGTGTTATTGTCATCTTTTTAGAAACTGTACAAGAGTAGCTGGGAGAAGCAGAAGGAAAAAGGATTTGAGCTGCGTCTTGATGCTTTGTCTTTCTTGACAGCCAAGGCAAAGAGGGATCTGGCAAGTGATGTGAGTATGGACTCCATCAGCCTTCTTTATTCTTAGGACAACTGACATTCCAGGTCGCTGCCAGAGTGTTGGGGATGTCACTTCTGCCTCACTGCCCTGAGCTCTGTTCACGCTAAAGAGCAATGGAGGAATTCTTTGGGTGATTGGCATTCCGTAATTGGCCAGAAGATTTGCTCTGAGCAATTCAGTGTTCCTTTTCCCCCTCCCCCCCCCCCCCCACATGCTGACTGTGTTTTCTTGTTCCCATTTTGACCCGAGGGTGAATTTTAGAGCTCAGAATGAAGTAGAAATCTCCTGTGAAACACTGTAACTTAATACATTTAAGGCTGGCCAGAAAATTCCTGAAAGAACCTTCAAAACTCAGTCCTTAAAAAAATGTTGTTTTTCTTGCAGATAACAGTAAAAATGATTTTTACAGCTTTCTGAGAACATAGTTATATTGAAAAAAGATTTATTCTTTATGGACACTTCCTAATTTCTAAGGCATTCCAGTTCTCTTTTGCAAATGGATTTCTTACTTGCTTCTTCACCCAGCATGTCACAACATTTATAGATGACTGCTTGACTACTAGCAGAGCTGCCAGCTTGAGAACATAGATCATGGTCTATTTGTTTCTTTCCAGATAAAATATAAGGAAAGTTATGAGAAGACAAAGGGTAAGCTGATTGGAGTGAAAGGTGTGAAGGAAGATTCACAGATGGCTCATTCCCTTCAAATGTCAAAGTTGCAGAGTGATCTGGAGTACAAGAAGGCATTTGAGGACACAAAGACTCAGTTCCATGTCTCCATGGATATGGTCAACCTTGTCCATGCCAAAAAGGCTCAGAATTTGGCCACAGATAGAGGATACAAGACAGCCCTCCATCACTACACTGCTCTGCCTACTGACATGAAAGTGGCATGGGCCAAGTGGGCCTATGGATTGCAAAGTGATGTAAGTCCAAAGCTTGACACTGTTTCACTCAACCCTTTCAGATGCTTAGGGCTGAGTTTCTTTAGATATTTATGCTTTTAAGGCCATGACCTATTTATGCATTAACATTTTAAACTATTAAACAGTTAATATTCAAACTGTTAATATTAACTACTAATTTGCCCAAGAGGGGTATTTAAAGTGTGTATATTTAAGGTTTAATGGTCACATGCTCTTCTGTAACCATTAGATGCACTGTCTGGCACTATATATGGTTACTGTAAGTCAGACTTGCCACTCTGAGATTTTAAGTCAGAACTTCTAAAGGAAATTAAGATACATATGTCTGCAAGTCTTGTTGAGATGTAGGTGCTGAATCACATTTAGCTCCTTTGGGAATCCCAGCTGTAGTGTTTGTATAAGCTTTTGGAATTTAGAAACCTGTTGGTATGAGAGATTTGTGAGGAAAAGAAGTATACCTGTATCCTTCCTCCTTAAAGATGTATGGGAAAAAAACAAATGAAATGCTTTCCCTCCAGTGTAACACAAGGATAGCAGTTGGGAAGTGCTAAGTGTCATTTTCATATCATTGCAAATCCTTAATGTCCTTTTGAAAAATGCACACCAGATGCTGGAATTTTTGCCCTGTCAGAGTGAGAATTACCAAGGACAGTAAGGTATAGACCACTTTTAAAAATTGCTTTGCAAAGCATATTGTGCAAGTGCTGGTGAGTCCTGATACTGCCATCTCGTTCTCTAATTTTTTTGCTTTCCTTGCACAGAAGTGAATAAACAAAAACAGGCACTAATTTGACTTGGTTGTTGCTCCTTAGTTGTCTGAATCCTTTAATAGCACTTTAAGTGTATGAGCACCAACAATAGGACTTTTTTTTCTTTGTCAGAACCGATACAGAGCAGATTTGAACTGGATGAAAGGAGCTGGGTGGATAGCCACTGGGTCATTAAATGTGGAGCAGGCTAAGAAGGCAGGAGAACTCATTAGTGAGGTGAGATTTCATGACAGCATGTAACAGAATTTGCTGCATAATGTGTGCAAAATGTCTGTATAAAATTAAAATAATTTCCACTCAAAGGGGAAAGAAAAAGGCATACTACATGAAAGCCCTCAAAACCAGGGATAGGACTGGTAATTAGAGGGAAACCAGATACCAAACACACACCAGTAGGAGTCCATATAGCCTTTGCAAAAACAAAGTAGGTGACAAATGATATTATCAATAATAATGGCAATCAAACAGTGCTCAATTGCTACCCACTAGCATACCTTTTTAATGAAGCAAAACAGGAAAGATGATGAAAAGATGCAGTCATTGCACCCAGAACCTCTTTTGTAAAAGATTCAAGTTATTTTTTGCTCCTTTTTTCATATATATTCACATTAGATATTGAAATTCATACATTTCTCTGTAGCTATCTATCTTTCTCAGTAGTTTTCATCCTTATTTCTTTCTATAACCAGTATCACTTGCTTGAAAAGGTGAGCTCTAGAATCCTTTATTCCAGTTCCTTTAGGCCTTCAAAGGAGATGTTGGTGGAAATGGTTAAAAGGTTTACAATATTCTGTTTCAGTGATTTCAGAGTGAGTCCTATTAGCCAAATCTGCTTCAGTAGGAGACTGAATCTCGTGTTGTTTTAGATAATGACTGGTGAGGCAAGAATCATTTGTCCATTCACTCAATAAAAAAAACAGTGTAACCACTGGTATACCACTGGTCTAAGCAAAGATACAGTTGTCCTTTCACATCTGTCTAATTGTTGGCTTTATTTTTTCCCCCTACAATCATCTGCAGTGAAAACTGACTTTTGGGGCACAATAATCTAGATTCTCAGCTAGTATAAAACAAGATAATTTCATAAAAGCCAGTGTAGCAATGCCAGCTAGGATAATAACTGTGAATCTGTGCCCAAATGTCAAATAATGCAAATACTTCCAAGGCATACCTTTGTCCTAGATGACTGTCACTGTTGTAGAGCAGTTGGTGGTAAGGAGTGAATTGTTTGGGGGTAGGCTATTGTTAAAGCATTTAACATAGTAGTTCTAACTTAGGTTATGGTTGTTCCTGATGCAGTAGTAGTGAAAACTTTGCCATATTGAAATTTGACATGCTATGCTGTTCATATCAAGCTTTTAGTGAGTACTAAATAATTATAGATGTCTGTGACCCTCCTCCCTTACGTACAATTTGTCTCCACAGCTGAACAGGAGGAAGAGTAAGCTACCTGTGTCTCCAGTTAAACTCAGTTATAGTTGCTCATTGCTAAGGGATTTGGCTCGGAAACCAAAACATTGCTTATAAGCTTGTAATCCCTTAAAAGAGTTAACATGTTTTACATCAGGGTTTTGAATTCCCAAAGAATCAGTGAATTACCTCAAACACATTTTTGTGGCTCACAGCTCAGTTTAAAGGAGGCTTACGTGCCTTTAGATTTGAACACTGAACTATAAACCATTTCCAAAACTGCCATGAACATGCTTACTGATTTGAAAGTTCATCTTGGCCATCAGGAAAACTTAGTACACTTTATTTGGAGAAGAGATAAGAGTAATGGTGGATATATGGCAATCCGTGCAGGAAGGGAAGCTTTTAGTGACTAAGGTATATAGATAAAATGTAAGTTTGCCATCAAGCAGCTTTCATTTTAATTATGTACATATAGCAAGATCTCTCAGAATTTACTATGGGCCCTTTCAAACAATGAGAATTAATATCAGTGCCTCAAAAATATACTGTAATAGGCATCATGTTAATGACTGCACAGTTTTGCTGTAGGTAAGTGTTAGGAGGAAACCTAAACCTTCAAACAATAAATTTAACCATTGCCATTATTATCATACTACAATTTTACACCATTTCTTGCTTAAAGCAACTATAAATAAAAAATGTAATCAGTCATACTGTATTTGAAGTCATCTGAAAAAGATTTTCAAATCGTGAGTCCTGGAGTATTTTAGTAGGCATAATCTGATTTTGAAATGTTTTCTTTATATTTGGGGAGAAATACTTTAATATTAGTCGGCAAAAGGTTATTGTTAAATTGAAACAAATATTAATCTGAAAGTACCTAGGACATAAAGATGAGGAAAGAGGAATAATAATTATGTTCACAAATTCACTCTAATCTCCAGCAACCTATGATTTTTCTCTTTCAAATAGCATGAAAGAGCAGCACAAAATTCACAGCTTTGATCTTTTTCTGCTCAACAGAAGAAGTACCGTCAGCATCCATATGCTTTGAAGTTTACCAGTATTAAAGACACTCCTGAGATGATCCAGGCTGGAATTAGTTATAACCAGGCTGTAGATGTAAGTTATAATGTATATACATTATGATTATAAGAGTGGTATCCTCTTTGAACGACCTGATTGAAGCACTGGCTTTCTCTCTGTTTCTTTCTCTGAGATTATTCTTGGGAACCATGAAACTTCTGTGTTCTGGTATGGTGCATTTCACAAAGAGCATGTTTCTAACCTGGAATGGAAAGCCATGAGACCGTACTAAAGTGAATGGGAGTTTCATGTACAAATATCCAATTTTTTTTTTCAGAAGTAAAATTTAAGAGTAAGACTGGCCTTTGCCTCTCAGAGACTTTTGGCCTTTTCAGATTCATTGAGGAAGAATGCATTTGGGGGTCTTCCCCTTTTCAGACAGATCTTTCAAATTTCAATTTCTGCGTATTCTTTGGAAACAAAATGTGAGGCAGCATGACAAGGAAGAAAAAACTAATAATTTCAAGCTGTCACCCTGCTGAGAGAAATCCAGGAGGGAAACCTAAAAGGGAAGAACTGAGGCTGTTTGGTGTTTAAACATGTTTATTTTTAATAGAAGAGCAATTTAGAACTATTGTAGACTCAACTGGGATAATGCAGAAGTGAATAATAAGCAAAAGTCACTCAAAAAAGACAAGTTTCAAACATGAGAGAATGTTTCATTGTGAAAACAGATATTTTTAAGATGAAAAAGAGGATGAAAGACTTTGTGTAAAACACATGCTATTGTAACATGTATAGTGTCTGTGCCTTAGATTTAATTAATAAGATCCAAAAGACTTGCATCTCAGGCAGGATAAATATAAGTCATTTTGTTCCACTGAGCCGCAGTCATAATCAGTCTGCTACTCTGCTCCTTCACATGTAGAGTTCTTATTGACTTTCCTCTCATGAAGCTGCTATTCAAGATGGTCTACCTGCAACAGAAAGTGGCAGCAGAATTAAATATTGAGATTCATCTAACCTAGTTCCAGCCTAGTCTCAAACTCTCAGATAGAATCACATTTCTAAGAAAGACAAGGTGGGTGGTCAAGACATGGGTCATATCTAAGGCAAAAAAAAAAAAAGAAAAAAAAGAAAAAAAAGAAACTGGAGGCTATCTATACTAGTCTACTAGTCTGGAAACTACAGTGTCAATGTAAGAAGAAACTAAGATAAGAAAGAAAAATAATTTGAAAGAGGTGAACTTTGAATAGGTATTGTAAGTGAAATTCAAGTTAACTGGACATAACTCTTATCTGTCTGCAGACATCTGAAAGATAGCTAGTCCTGAGCGAACCTCCTATGCTTCCTCCAAAGAGTGATATGAGTGGCCCATCACACCTATTTTAGGACCTCAGATTTTTATATCTTGCCATTGACTGACCATTGAGCTGACCATTGAGCACCTCTCTGCAGCTAGCTCTGGAAATAACATTGGAGTAGTTGTACAGATACCTGCTAAAAATTAACAATTTTAGAAAGATATATGTTTGGGGAACCTAAAGTCCCCAGATTTCTATGGAATTACAGAAGTGT
The DNA here is from genome assembly GCF_036370855.1 of Dromaius novaehollandiae. NCBI lineage: Eukaryota > Metazoa > Chordata > Aves > Casuariiformes > Dromaiidae > Dromaius > Dromaius novaehollandiae. The sequence continues at coordinate 38,842,584 of NC_088103.1, read as the reverse complement.
CTGTGGGCCACTCGTGGCTGCATATTCTTAATAAAAACTGTTAATTCTCCCTCTCTCTACTCACATATGTTGGAATTCTTATCAAATTAATATTCAGATACCTGAATTTTCATATTCATTGATTTATACCCTTAGAACGTCAAGGAGCTCCTCTCTAGTGTACTCTAGCTGATAGTTATATCATACCCCAAAATTTTTTGAATACTTTTTAACTGATACAACTGTCTGTATTAATTAATGTTGCTGTCATTTTTCCATAGTCCTTGGTTTTCATTAACCTATTTGTTAATGTTTATAAGTGAGTACTTGCTACTAAATTTTTCCTCTATTTGCAGAGGCTGTACAAGGAGCATGGAGAGAGTGTAAAGCATCAGTATACACCAACGGCAGATCTTCCTGAAATCCTTCAGGCCAAATTAAATGCTATGAATATCAGTGAGGTACGAGTCTGACCTTTAATATTTTAAAGCAAAGTGAAAAATTCAGTAGTGCTTTGCCATGTGTCCTACACAGGAAATCGCACATTTTTTTTCCTCTTCCCTGTATGGAATCATTCTATGGTCTAAATATTTTTGAAGTAAAATGAGAAATTAAACTTCTTACCAGACTTCCTATCCAACCTCTATTAATTTAGTAAGATTAAGAATGAATAAACAGTTACATTTTTATAATGGACATCTGTGATTTGATTATTCCTGTTGTGTGTTGATAGTTTCATTTATGTGAGCCCTTTGTGTTAGAACAGAATGTAACTGACATGCTTATATTGCGAGGATAACAGTAATGCTGCTGCGTCAACCATCTGAACAGCTACTCTGCTTCACTTCTGTCTCATATTTCCTACCAGATTCACTATAAGGAATCCTGGGGAAAGATGAAAGATGGTGGCTATCAACTGAAACTAGATGCCATTCCCTTCCAGGCGGCAAAGGCTTCGAGTGAAATCATAAGTGACGTAGGTGAACTTACTGCTGATACTGTTCTCAGTCACTGCAGAACCCTTCTGCTCTGCTGAGTGACTCTTGTTGCAAACAGCATGCCCAGCCAACTCTACAGCTGGGAGACATTCTGCCTCAGTCTAGTTCATTGTTGTGATTTTGGAAGTGCAGATGCAATGGAGCGTTATTGGTAACTAAGCAAGGGAAAGTTTGCTAAAACAAATGTCTGTTAGCAAAGGTAACCAACTCACATGCTGGCAGGTCACAGGGATTGTTCAGGAGCTGCCAGGCACTATCTGCTAGGCAAGGTTTGCGGTGGAGAGCTTGGTCATGAAGCTCTACCATTCAGCATTTGTCTTGGTTGTCACTTACAGGTTGTAAAGATGTATAAATTATTTTCAGGGATAGGATACTTGTTGTTCTGAGTCTTCTAGAGATCCAATGGAGAGAGGTTCCTCAGTGGAACCTGCAGCACCTGCACTAGGTTCTTGTGTTCTACTACTTGTGTAATAGCAGGTAACTAACTTTTCTAAGTGTTAATTTGTGTATTTCTTGTTTTTTTTTCTCTAAATAGGATAAAATATTAAAATATTTACACAGATTAGGTATTCTTAGCATCCTCTTAAGGTTTACTCAGATATATTAGCATATTAAGTATAACGAGAATTTATTGTCCATAGCTCTCCTTCTGTAATATGAGAACCCATTTATTTGTATTTTAACAATTTTGACTGATACTTGTGTTTCTTCGCTTCTGTTCAGATTTCTATTCTTATTCCCTTTTCAGCACAAGTATAAGGAGGCATTTGAGAAAATGAAAGGACAAATGGTTGGCTCACGTGGCGTGGATGGTGATATTCATATTGCTCATTCAGTTCATGCAGCGTTGGTACAGAGTGATGTAAGTATCAGAAAGAACATATGGGTATTTTGGACTTCTTTTCCTAACAGAACATAGTTCCTCATGGAAGATGTACTGAGCTGTGGACTTACTACTTGCCATACTATTTCAAACTTAAGGCTTTTTCTCACACTTTCTAGATACTTTGATATAATCATGATGTTATCATTTTTTCACGTTATTTACAATAACATTAATTTGACAGTAAAAACAGATCTATATATTCTCACACAACTCTTGCTCCAAGCCACTGTTTCCTGGCATAGAGCATTCTACTCTGCAGAATTATGACTCAGAGGTGGTTTAAGTTGAGAATTACTAGTATTCTTTGCACACAAGTAAATTAAATTTGGTAGACATTGAAAGTTATTCAGTGATGATTTTCAATTTACTGTTTTCTTGAAAGGCTATAGAATGAATGAGATTATGGAATTTCAAGTTGGGTTTTTTTGGTCATACAGTGGTTCCCACTTGCTCTTGGGGGATGGTAAAAATCACATTTCATTCATTGTCTATAAACGTTGTGACTGTTCAGTAACTTTTAAACACTGTGGCTTAATTCAGAAAGCAGTGAAGCATTTGTCTGACTTTAAGCACATAAGTAATCTCAGAAGAACTATTTATCTCCTTACCAAAATTACACATAACAAGCCTGGTCATGGATTTAGATGGGAATGTGTTCATGGATTTCAGTGAATGCTGGGCTTGTGCATCTTGTGTGATGGTATGCTTAGATTCATACAGATAACAATAAATGTCTGAAGAATTTGGCCATCTGCCAAGTTCCTTTAAGTTATTTTGATGAGCATCAGCAATTCGTGATGTTCATTATCTGGATGAACTGTCTGAATATCTGAAGTTTGCACAAGCTTATCTGGAAATTTTGTGTAAAAAAAATTCTTTGAAGATTGCTAGGGCTTTCTTTTCCTGGCCAGAGCCAACAGGTGGGGGAACCCTCCTGCACAACATAACATTTAAAATTACGAAATGAAACTGGCCAAATCAGTAGAGATCAACAAATATTTTGAGTGAGGACTGGTAGTGATTCTTATTGAAATATGTCTGTTGGGCAGTAACTTCAGGCAGTAACTTTAACTTTTTGTTGTGCTTTCTAAAAATGCAGTGAATTAAGAATTCATTTGTCAGTTTGATAACTTTATAGATTCGATGTATCCGGTTTTAACAAAAAATTAAAATTATAAAAAATATCTTGGTCTGTTTAAATATAATGTAGATGGATGCTATTTTGACCTGGAATAGACTGCAGCATGTTCTAATTATAGATATTGGTCATTCACAGTACAGTTAGATATGCTAGGGAACTTACTTTTAAAAAGAGTAATTTATACTGGAAAATGGAGAAATATGGAGAATGTCTCTTTTGATCAAAACCTGAATTTTGATTACTGTGCTGTGATATATATGTGATCTGTTTTTAATTTGGTAGGTGAAATATAAGCAAGGTTTTGAGCATACAAAGGCTCACTTTCATCTGCCACTGGATATGATAAACTTTGTACATGCCAGGAAAGCCCAGTCTTTGGTCAGTGAACAGGAATATAGACAGCTGCTGCACCAGTACACTTCTTTGACTGATGATGTGAGATTGCGATGCGCCAAGAATGCACATAAACTACAGAGTGAGGTAACTGCAAAACATCCCAATGATATTTCCCTACTGGGTCTGATGCGAGATAGTTCTGTCTCAAACCATGACAGCTGATGGTATGTATTTGAACAGCAGTTGAGGGGTAAACAATGGCTGTTCCTCCTTGATTACATTCAGGAATGAGACATTTATCTTATTAGGTAGTTGTACAATGTGTGTGATCGCACCATTCCAAGATGTAAAGTACAGTAGTATTTGATGATTGGGAAGAGAAGTATTTGCAAGTGGGGATGATTGTACTGTTAGAGAAATACTCTTTTTAAGGTCTTATTAGCCATGCAAACTGTTTACCCTCTGACCTTTGAGTTGGTTTGCATCTGGGTGTAATTAATGTGTATTTCCAGAAGCAAGATGCCTATTGTTTAAAAATATATCTGATTTGTAAAAGACCAGTAGACTGTGGCCCAAGATATAACCACTGAAATTCTAATAAGGATGAATTTAGCCCAGTATGTAATCTTCAGTAGAATTAACTGGATAATGCCTTACAAATTCAAGGGTAGGCTGTGTCTGTAGGCAAAGCCCTAAGCAAAGGGCATTTAATAGATTATATTGCCTCAGGAGTCCTCAGGAGATACTATATCTTAAAAACAAATCTGGCCCCAAAATGCCACTGTATATCAGTTTTACACTTTTAACAGTCTTAAAGATGGCAGACTGTATTCAAACAAGTGTTAACATCAGCTGCCAGTTGTACTGCCCTAACTTGAGTGAAAGCACACACAATCAGAGATTCTGAGGCAGATTTCCCTCCCTCCATGCTTGTCTTCTGAGTTGGGAGTAAAATGTTAATTGGTAGCAACACTCTTACCAGCCATCTGTAATAGCTGGCAACAGGTGAGTAAAGAGGCCTAGCTTTTGTCCTTTCTATCTGCTCACAAAGGATATTTCCTGTGCACAACACTGTGATGTCTTTGAGTCCAGAGATTAACACTGGACAGACATATGCATGAGAGAATAAAAGAGGAGTTGATTCTGCTCTCCTACATGGCTGAATAAATTGAAGGTAGAATTCATTTTCATTACAAGTGGCCTGTTGAACCAAAACTCCTCAGTAAGTACAGCTAATTCTTACCTTAGTAAGCAGTAGCAGCTTCCAGATGTGCATCGAATAATGCAAAACTGTGTTTACTAGTTGTTTGGTCTTTCTAATTTTTTTGAAGTAGAGAATAAAATGATTCTTGTCCTCATCATCACTCTTCTCATCATCAAATGCAATAGTATTTGTCTTAATGTATCTAGCTCTAAGCTATTGGTAGTATTTGAAAAACTAATATTTGCAATGACTCACTGCTGTGTTTGATAGTCTAGAAAACATTTTAACAAAATTGATACTGTGGCACAGCACTGTTTTCCCCTAGTGTTTCTTGCTTGCATTATGAGCATTCAGAACTGTTTAAAGGCAAGGGTATTTTGTCTGAAATGTTACTTATTAAAAGTTCCCAGCTTTTACTGAAGAATATAACTAGTCTCATTTTATATATATCTATACATAAATAATATATAGATATGATTTATATATTATATATGAATAAAAGTTATATATCTAGGAAAAGTTTCTTTTCAAAGGTACAAGTGGAATTTGGAAGCCCAAGTATCATTCAGTGTTAATGGGATTTTGTACTCTTCCGAATCTTACGTTGGTGCTGTCTATGTCTGTTCATGATGAATGTGCCCAACACACATGCATGCACACACAAGCACAGGAACATAGCATATAGTATATTATCTCTTTGTAGTAGATGATAATTCTAATGGATTTATTTGAATAACCTTATTGTGTATTTTTGATGAATAAATATAGGGCATCTCAAGTGCAAACTTGTAATTACTTCTGCTTGGTTTCCCTTAGAATTTATACCGATCTGACATGAACTTTATGCGAGGAGTTGGATGTATTACTTCAGGGGCCCTAGAGATTGAAGGAAAGAAGAAAGCTTCTGAACTCATCAGTGAGGTAACAAAAGAGGGTTTTGATTTCTGCACTACAAACAAGAGTTTGCCAGGTGTCTTTCTATTAAACTGGGCTGGCCAAGTGACTCACTGGATAATGCTAGGCTCCCTCCCCTTCCATTTAATCACTCCATTCATGTCCTAACTACAGATGGGCGAATCTAGAGTTCAAGGTTTTGGAGACTTTCCTAACTGTTTTCACATATCTTTTCTCCTGTGTTTCAGACCCAGATGGTTGTTATTTTATGTGATTTATTTTAGATTTAAAAAGTGCCTTTTTAAATAAAAATAAGTCTGTGCACTTTATTAGGCACCTTGTACTGTTTTTCCAAAATTCGACTGACTTGCAGAGTGCCCAGTGCCAGAGTGACCATTACGCTATCCTCAGCTCTCCTTCTGCTTTGCACTCTTAGTCTGTTTTTCACTTCCTGCCTTTGTGTCCTATTCTTTTACCCCTTTGTAATCAGATTTTTCTTTCCCCTGTTTTGTTCTCTCCTTACACTCTCTGCTAGTTTCAAATCTTGGATCTATTGCCATCACGTAGATGTGCAAGTTGCATTCCAGTGAATAGATCCCTGCTTGCAGTGAGCTTGCAGTTATTTTGTTCACAGTTCTGACTTAGCACCACTGACCAGGTGGAATCTCATCTTTCCCACAAAGATGAGCTAAAAAAAGCCTGCCCAGTTCAGCAGGCTTGAGCAGCACCTTCTGTCTGGATTGTATTGCCTTTCTTCTAATTTCACTAGCCAGGGTTAGTGATACGAAGGGGTGAAATAACCTCATTGCTGTATTGAGCAAAGCAGCGTATTTTTCTTGAAGTACACAGAATTCCTTATTTACTCTTAGTTTCCCCTAGTGAGACAAGCATGCACCAGAGTAGAAAAGGTAATTAGCCTTATGGTTAATAGATATGTATCCTTTGCAAAGTAGTGTTTTAAGCATAAGAAGCAATACTAGAGCACTACTGTTAGAAAAAAGTCCCTTATCTGACAACACAATTTAGTGATTCTGTTCGTTTTTCTTTCTGTGTGAACTCAGAGTAAATATCGTCAGCAGCCACATTCCTTCAAGTACACATCGGTGACAGACTCTCCTGGCCTCCTTCATGCAAAATTCAGCAATATGATTGCTAATGAGGTAGGCTCTTCTAATGTGAATCAGAAAATACGCTTTTCAAAATGCAGTGAGCTAGGGTTGGCGGAGAGGGAAAAAAACAGCCTTGTTCTGAGAAACAGAATGTATCAAAAGGAAAGAAAACATCACTGCTTTCTGCTTTGGCAGAGTTAGATCACAAAAAATTTACTCCTGGATAAACATTTAGCACCATTTTTCAGTTCAATCTCTTTGTGCCAAATAGTGCTCATATAATAAAGTCCTGTCATCAGTTTTTTATGCATGAAACAAAGCCTCAGAATATCAGTCTGGTGGGTGTTCTTGCGGGAGTGCACTTGAATAGTGTGGCCTCTTTAGAGGTCTCCTGAAAAAGAATCCCTTTTCTAATTTTTGAAAAGAAGACAAAACCCCTGAGCAAATTATCAAAATCTTCTACAATAATATGAGGAAGAATCAAAGTTAGAAAATATGGCCAGTCTACCAGAAATATCTACCCGTTTATTTAATATATATTCATGATGCTCTTAACATTCTTAGGTCTATTTTTGGCCTTTTGGCCTGCTGGGAACGTCCTAATGCAAGGCTAAGAATATAGCGGGTTGGCATCCTGATATATACGGAACAATTAATTTAGAAGCTTTTTAATACCAGAAAAAAAATGCAATTGCAGTTGTGTTGATATATTCTTAGCTGGTTTTGTGCTGGCCGATAATGGTTGTCATAATCACAAACAACTTAAGTACTTCTGTTACTTTTTTGAAACATTAGAAAAATGAATTGCAATTGTCTTTTTTGATCTCTTCTAGCGCCTGTATAAAGCAGCAGGAGAGGACAGTCAGCATCGCTATACAGCAACACTGGGTCTGCCTGAGTTTACACGGGCAAGAATAAATGCAGCCAACCTCAGCGACGTAAGAGCTTGTTATATTTCTTATTTGTTTGGACTGGAGGATGAATTGCACAGGGGCAAGGAATGGTGGATAAGTCGAGGAATTTTTAGGTCTGTTGTATTTATGCTTTCTCCAATTTGATTTTAACGATATCTATCTCCATTAACATGTATGCAGTTGTGAGTAAATTAAATCTACATAAGGAATGAGACACATTTTTTGTCTGAGTTTGTAGCACTTCGTAAAGATAATTAAAAAAAAAATCCTTTGAGAATGAGGAATGAAACTCTAACTCAGAATAACAAATGAAAGAGGTTTACTTTGTTTGTTCCTTTGAGCATTTAAAAGTGAAACAGCAATCTACATGTGCCTTTCCTACTTTAGGCGAAATACAGGGAATCTTGGCATAATCTACGTGCTCAAGGCTACAAGCTGACAACGGAAGCACTGCCTTTCCAGACTGCCAGGGCCTCCAGAGAAATTGCTAGTGATGTGAGTTGAATGATTCAACCTTCCCTCTTGCCTAATTTCTGTTAACTTCATGTAAAACAATGTCTAAAGCAGATTTCACTGAATTAAAGCAACTCCGTAACCATGTGAGACAAGTGTGAGACAGAATATATTACTTACGAATGAGATTCTTTGTGTGAATTTAAAAAAAAAAATCACTGCTAATCGGGAACCAAGCTTGGTTAAACATCTTCCAGTGGGAAATAGCTAGTGAATTGAAGTATTTACAGACAGCCAAATCAAAGAGATACTCCAAGCTCTCCAGGCTTTCAGCTACTCCTATTGTAAAGTGCCCAGTAATTCTGTCCACTAGCTTTGAATTGGCTTTTGGAAGTGCTTAGTGTCCCTGAGTTGAAATGAAGTCACAAGAAGCTGAGTGTTCTTTGAATCTCTGAAAATCAAGAGCTGGCTGTCTGGTTAGGATGTGAAAATTAGTGGATGCTCCTGTAAATGTGCCCCCTTAATTTCTGAAAGAAGGAAAACAAATTTTCTTACCCTTAAAAACATTTTTTCTCTTGGATTGTTATTTGCAAAACACTCAGACATAGTGGTATCCTTCTAAAGTGTAATTTCATCTCATCCTTGCAAGAAATTTGAGAAATAAATTATAAGAAACACCTACAATTAAACTAAAATTAAGTTTAAAAAGAACCTCTTAATTTTATGTAGCCTTTAGTTGCATATTTTTTCTCTAATGTGATAAAATACGAATATATTTAATGTGTGTTTGTTTTATGAAGCAACTACATCTAGCTGTAATTTACAATGTATACTTAACTATATTTTGCAGAGTGCTTTTGGTTATAGCTTCAGATCTGCTCTAAAGGGTACAAGTCCCTAATAGAATTACATCCACTTACAACAGATCTGAATTTGGCCCTTCATCTTTGAAGCACTTTATAAACATTAGCTAGTGTAATTTAATCCTCACAACTCTCTTGTGTGGTAGATAAGTGTTATTATCCCATTTCAACTACATTATGAACTCTTCAGGGCCCAGGCTTTCTCTTTAAAGTTTCAAACACCCTGTTGATGCTATATAAATAATCATTATCATCATCATCACCATTTCACAGAGAGGATAAATGCAAGATCATAGGCAGAGTCATAGTCCCAGCTAAGATGAGAATGAGGGGTTGCTGGTGCTTATTCTTGTGCTCAGACCACCATCTTAGGCTTCTCAACATAGTTATTGATCCAGGAAAGCTGAATTTACTCTTTCAAATAGTTGGGTGGCATTTGCAAATCTGAAGGCTACAGAGTGCATGATGTTTCTCTTGTATAGATTTTTTGTCTTTCTTTTGTTTGTTTCTTTTATGTTCTTATTCCTAGTAATGGAAATAGAATTCTATGGGAGATAAAATAAAAATGCGTGATCTGAGGTTAAACATGATCTGTGCTTTGGGCATATTCAGAGCATATGTTGAGTTGTGCTCAACTTAAATGTTGCAACTACTGTGGTATCTAAATTTGAGAGCAATGAGAGATTCAAACAATTACTTTCTGGTGCTGTATAGCCTGGCTGTTTTTTGCAGTCAGCATAGGTGTTTCAATGACTTATCCTAAGTTAATTAGCTAGAGTAATCAGTCTAACTTTGGCCCTTTGTCACTTTTATCTTCTTTTGTTTTTAGTACCAATATAAATACAACTTTGTGATGGAGAGAGGAAAGCATGTTGGTGCCAGAAGTGTTCTGGATGATACCAGGTTGCTGCATTGCTTGCATGCTGCTAAATTACAGAGTGAACAGGAGTATAAGAAAGGATCCCAAGGAGTGTGGTCTCAGTACCATCTGCCCATGGACATGGTGAATCTTGTCCATGCTAAGAAAGCCCAGGCCTTAGTGAGTGATCAGGATTACAGAAAAAGACTCCATGAGTTTACAGCAGTCCCAGAAGACATGAAGATGAAATGGGCCAAAAGAGCCCATATGCTGCAGAGTGAGGTAAAGACTTTCTTTCTGTTAACTGCAAATTGAATTTAGCAATAATAAAACCTTACATGACTGGCACAAATTGTATATTGACATTGGGCAATGTTTTTAGAAAGAGCACTTGTAAACCTAGGTATGCATAGCAGCAGGATATCCGATTGCTCCACGCATACAGAACATAAGTGAGTCAAACAGAGGTTCTCATGTTATACGCCTGATGGAAAATTGGTGTGGTCCATATTACTTATTCTAGAGCTGGGGAATATACAAAATCATCTCTCAGTTGGTTAGGTCACAGCCAGCCAGTGGTTTAACAATGACTGCTTTACATGCAGAAGTCTTTGGGCAGGAGGTTAAATGTTCAGAGGTTGGTTTGTGGTATCATGTTAGAAGGCCATTTTACAAACAGAGCTGGTAATATCAAACAACCAGTTGCCCAGATGTATTAGCAGAAATTACTCATGCAAATGTAAGTTCAGACAAAGTTCGATCACAGAAATGATGGAATCAGCACAGGCAACATCCACGTTAACTTTGTATGCTTCTGTGTTCACGTGTACATTTGTTCAGGGGGATAGGCCATTGTCCATATCTGCTTCCAGATAGATGCAGATATTGAGTGCATGTATAAAGCTGCCTGTATGCAGGTAGTTGTATTTTGACAATTTAGGGTCCAGTACCATCTTTCATTAGTCACTCTGTAGCAGGAAGCTCTGTTTGGCTGTTTTTTGTTGTATAAGAAAAGAAGCTGAATGATTCAGCAAGGAAGTGAAAAAGGTTGCTCCAAAGTTGTGCTGATTTTTTTTTATATGTCTTCAGGGAACTGATCGTTTACTGAGCTCAAGATTTTATCGAGAGACAAAGTGATGGGATATTTGATGAGAAGATATGAATAGATATTCTATCTGTGAAAGTCAGAGAGGCAATCAAAGCAATGGAGAGTCCACATCCTTCTTTCTTACTCAGTGTACTTGCTATCTGGTATCCTGAATGCACTCTTCATTGCCAGAAAAGACACCTTAAAAGAACCCACTGTGATTTATGTCTTCAAATGAAAGCAAATGATCCAACTGAAGAATCCCTGTTGGATTTTGTTATTACGATATCAATTGTCTTTGTTCTCTGTCAGATGGAAAAAGATGTTACCCCAGGAAACTGAGATATCCAAATGTAGGACAACAAAAATAAGAGAGCAAGTTCTGTGGGGCTTAGGAATGAGTAAGGGAGTCTCAGTTTCAGTTTCAGAGTAGCACAATAGACCCTAGAGAGTGTATTCAGTGGGGAGAACAGAGTTTGTCAACTGCATTTTAGTTGATCTTTCACCACGGGAATTTTACTTATCAAGTCCTCAAAAATATTTCATAGGAGTCCATTTTATATGTGTATATATACATATTATGTGTATACATGCATGCACACACATGTACACACTTGCAAATATATGTGTGCATAATAAAAATGTACATGCATTTAAGGCCATTCCCTGAGTAAAGTTTTCTAATCTTCTTTCTCAGGCTGTCCAGTAATTCCTTATGTACCTTCTCTGAAGTCACAGAAATCTCAGTCTATGCATTCCTCTTCCACATTTATTAGTCTTGTCACCCTGCCTCGCAGATCAGCACTACTTGTTCATTAAACCTTTTGTTTCCCAGTCTATTGTTCAGTAGAGTTCTCTAGATGCCTCCTTTTGCCTAATGACTAGTCCTCACAATATGCTGCTGGTAGAAGACAGGGTGCTCTTAGTATGCAAGTTGTCTTAGGCTGTGGAGGTATCAAATGGGTTTAGGAACCTTTTGGGGATACTCTTGGGATGGAATAGAAGCTGCTGCTAGATGCAGTTCTTTGTCATTCCAACTCCCATTCCTATTTTCTGCTGTAACGGGTAACAGGTGGCTTGTATTTTGCTTAGATCTAGATATGCAGTATTTTCTAGCTTTTACCAATCTGTGCTGGTGGCTTACATTGCAGGAAAGTAACTTTTTCGGGGACTTAGTCCTTATAGCTTATCAGGGTGTACTTTAGAGCTTGCCTACAAGGGACAGAATAGGAAATGAATAAGGACCTCGGGGCTTTTAGGGACAGGTTAGGAATCCAGAGAAATGATCAAGTTGGTTTTGTCTGATCTCATCAAAGTCTAGTAAGAGTAATTTACAGCACCTCTTTGAGCCAGCTGTTTGTTATCTCCATCTTGCATATAGAGAGTCTGAGACTCTGAAAAGCTGAGTGATGGGGTTAAAGTCACACAGTGATCCACTGTCACTCTGAAGAGGAAGTCAGAATTGTTGGAGGAAGGGTTGCTTTACTGTCTTTCACTTTTTATTAGGTCTATCTTGTTTTTTCCTCACTGAATCGGGAGGTAGAGCAAGCCTTTAATGTGGGTAGAACAGAGTAATGGTCTCCTCTTAGAAATGGGGTTAATGACGAAGTATGCACCAGATAAAATAATTAGTATTCCTGACTTGAATTCACCTCAGAAAATTATTTCAAAAGGGGTTCTTTTACACCCAGTACAAACAGGTTATTACTTACTGCTTTGAGTCATACTAATTCACTTGTGGGGCCTCCTCTTGTAACTTGCATATGATACATTATTTAATTCCTGGTGGAATGAACAAATGCAAACAGTTCGGCTTTACGATGTGATATATGCATGGCAAATGAAAAACCTCGAAATGTTAATATGAATCAGGAAGTCTTTTTAAAAACCTTAATAGCTGTGGATGCAAAACTGATAGCTAACGATTTTCATTTTTAACAGCGTCGCTACAAATCAGACCTGAACTTCATGAAAGGGGTTGGTTGGATGGCTCTGAGATCTCCGCAGATAGAAAGTGTAAAGAAGGCTGGAGAGCTCATCAGCGAGGTACCTGATAAATCTTTCATGGGATAGCACATCTGTAGGAATTGTTTACCATCAAGGCTCCTCGTTACATGACACTTACGAATGTAGCTTATCATTTCCTTTTGATGCAGAAGCCTGTTTATACAAGGTGTAAGTTACCAAGAAGCGGTATGGGAGATACAAGTCCACTGCGTGACACTTGCTGAATATTTTCCATTCTGAATGAAACACAGGAGTGTAAACAAAATATGTAGCAATAAATAAATGCAGTAAATTCTGTTATGAAGTTCTAAGCAGGTGATTATGGAAGTGATACAGAAAGACACAGCATTGACAATCACATTGAAGGGGGCATTAGCCTGTTCAGTATCCTGTATTACTGAAGAAGAATTATGAGCTGTCCTAAGCATAGTATTTGAGAGCTTTTCGCATGTGAATCTTCAATGTAAAACCCTACTTTCACAAACAAAGTAAGTCTGGTGCCTCGGCACCACTGAAGTGGTATAGTGGCATCCCTACTCCCTAGCTGAAAGAGCAGCTCAGACTAAAGCAGAATAGTATTTTTTAATACTGTGGCCTCAAGAAGGTGATTTTTTATGTTTTACTCTAGTTATCACATATTTGGAATCCTGGTTTATCTCTGTCTAACATAAACCTCTTGGATTTTGTTGTTGTCTTCCCCCATATCACTTGCAGACAAAGTACCGTCAGAAGCCAGAAAGTTTGAAGTTCACTGCTGTGGTTGACTCTCCAGATTTGATTCATGCTAAAAATAGCTACCTCCAGTGCAGTGACGTAGGTTTGGTTTTACTATAAATGATCTTAACTTTTGTTGCACTTTAACGATTTGACCTCAACCTTGCTTCCAGTATCAGTTGTATTCAATGATTTTTGACTCCCCAGAGGTTGTACAAGGCTGGAGACTCTGAAGCCAGGCACAGGTACACCCTGCCTCCCGATCACCCAGATTTTATCCGAGCCCGCCAGAATGCACTTCAAATCAGCGATGTAAGTAACAGAGCCTTTTACCTCAGGGTTGGTAATGCTCATTTAAGGGAAACAAAGTTGCTTGGGAATGAAAAAAACTTTCCCGAATGTATAGACACTAAGTTCTTTGCTGAGCCTGACTGAAAAAGCCAGAGGTTGTGGACAGCCAACTTCTAGCTAGGTCTGAGCGGGTGGGATTAGGAGAAGTTTATTGTTTTTGTTGTTTTTGTCTTCCTTTTGAGAATCGATTCTGCTTTCTAGGGCAGGGAGCTATTAAGCATTTCAGTCTTCGAGACTAGCTGTAGTTAGTTATAAATTTAAATCCATGAACTTCCATTTGGGTGGGCAAGGAGAAAATAATCCTTCTCTTTCCTTGACTATACAATCTAACTTCATAAGGTTGCAACAATGTATTTTAAACTGATTCCTTAGACACAGTTGTCATCAACACAGATGCAGCGGCATCAGTAAGTGGGATTGTTTTAAAGAGTTTTGCTTCCACACTACCGCAGACAGAGGCACATTGTCTATCCTACTTTTTGTTCCCTGTGTTCTTTAACTGTAGAGTCAGAGTGACCTTAGTTTGAAAAATTCTTTGAGTTCCTGGTTTGTGTAGGAGGTGCTCTATAGCTGAAAGAAACAACTAAGATATACATTCTTTGAAGCCATAGAGGAAAAAAATAAAAAGGGAAAGGGATGATTGCACACGAATACAGGATCAGCCGTAGACCCATTAGCAGGGCTTACAATAATACTTTCATAGCTTCTACGTGGACTGTTCTACCAGTTCATGCAGGACTTTTGCCATCTCAGTTTACATTCAAACTAAACACCACCTATTCATCAGTGAAACATGAGAACACCTTTTGAAATGTGAAGTTGACTTTGTGCTGGTTTTTCATATGGTCACAAACCCCAGAAGGGATGAATCAGAGTCTTAAGAAAGCAAATGAATAAAACCTGAAAGGGAGAACTAGAAGTGTCAGCTAAGATACAGTGGCTGTGTAGTGGGAACAGCAAATTAGAAGTTATTGTAAGAATACTACTAATGGAAGAAGAATCAAATCTAGAGCAATTTCTATTCAGGATGTGAATGTATTTCATAGCCTTACAGTCACACTGAATATGTTAGAAGTAGCTGTTATTCCAGATGAGTTAATGAAGCCACATGTGGCTGGGGATTGAGATAGGGAACACTAGAAAAGCTTGAAATAGCTGATATTGAAATTATGATGCCACGAAACCCAAGACACTACAAGTAGATGCATCAAAAGAGAGAATAAGGGCCATATCAATGCAATATTGATGTGACTGATGCATCGCAGTTTCTAATAGAAATTAAATCAAATAAAAAATAACCACATTCAAGTACAAAAAGAAACCCTGGTGGCACTTTTCAGATGAGACATTTTATCATTACGGAGAACAGAAAAGAAGTTGAAGTCCTATAGAAGTGGATCAAAACCTTGGAGATGGTACTGATGATTCTAGATACAAATAAACCCAGCAGGATAAAACATTTATTATTGCAGTCACGGGACTACATTTAAGAAACTCCAGGGGAAAATGACTGTTTTGTTCTTTTCTTTTCAACGCAGAAAGTATATAAAACATCTTGGGAACAGACAAGGGCATCTGGCTATGATTTTAGGATTGACGCCATTCCATTCCAGACAGCAAAGGCTTCAAGAGAGATTGCTAGTGATGTAAGAGTCATTTTATTGCAAACACTTCCCAACCCTCTTCCCATGACACCCCCACCCCTTCAAAATGGGTAAATTCTGGCCTAAGTGAACCTTGTAGTCTGGTTTGGGAAAATTGGTGACCTGGTTAAACCAAATGCTGGTAAGTGCAAGAATTTCCAACTATAGACTCCCATTAATAATATCCAAAAACAGATTAGTGTGTTTCATTTCAAAGCTCTGTTCTTGGGAAAGAGGTATATTATGATATACTTCAGTAAAGTAGGCTATGAATAGTCAAAGCATGAGCTTGACTAGAGTGGGTCACCTTTGAACACATGAGATTGCAGTTGGCAGGAATGCTGAAGATGGAAGAGCTTCATTGCTTGAGCTGTTTATTGGGTACACTGGACAGCACAAGAATAAGAGGAACTGTGGATGCTTTCAAGAGATGAGTATTTGGGGTTCCCTAATCTTTCCAGTCCTTTAATAATTAGAACGGAGATCCTTCTCCTTGAGTGTCATGTTAGATTAAGTGATACACTTTGGTATCAGACAAACCCTTGGTCTCTGTGCACTACAGGAAGCACTGATAGCTAGGGGAGGATAAGTTATTCCATAATGGAATTTGAATGTAATCTGAATCTGAAAATGAGATTTTCCTCTGTACCCCTTGCAGTACAAATACAGAGAGGCTTTCCTGAGAGATAAAGGTCAGCAGATTGGATTCCGCAATGCAAATGATGATCCCAAAATCAGGCATGTCCTCAAAGTGGGGAAGCTTCAGAGTGACAACCAATACAGGAGTGGATATGCCCAAAACAGGGTGCAGTTCAGGAGTCACCTTAACCAGCCGGGATTCCTCCATGCTAAGAGAAGCCAGCAGCTTGCCAGCAGTGTTAACTACAGGCAGCCTCTTCACCAATACACTTGTGATCCTGAGCAGCTAAATGTGAAGCATGCGAAGCAGGCCTACAAGCTGCAGAGTGATGTAAGTATAGCTGAGCAGAGTGGTCCATTCAAGTGCTAGGAGCTGTCTGTGGCAATGTGTTCTGCAGACTTTACCTAGCAGCAAAATTGTATTCTTAAAACAACTGAAGTCTGTATGCTGAAAATGAACAATTTGTTAATTATTGATCCTGTTGCTCTTGATATGCACTCTCTTGAAGATCCAGGGCATGCAGTTTGAGAGCCAAATGAAATAATACATAGTGGCATGTATTTCATTCTCTCAGGTCAAATACAAGTCTGACTTGAACTGGACCAGAGGCATTGGCTGGACTCCGCCAGGTTCCTACAAAGTTGAAATGGCAAGAAGAGCTGCTGAGCTGGCATATGCTCGGGGAATGGAATTGCACAGTGCTTCTGCTCAGTATGAACCTGAAGTTGTAAGTAGAGTAAACCATTCTTCTCACAAATCCCAACAGCGCTGCTCACCAGAAGGCAGGCAGGCATACATCCCATTTAATGCTTTTGAATGCTCCCTGGAGACTACAGTTCTCCCCATTATTTAAACAGAACATATATATACTTCCCTCACTGAGTTCTGTGGCTGTGTCTAAACCTTAATTTGAAGGAGCTCCTCTAGGGAGTTCAGCACTGTCATGGCTGATGATGCCACAGGATAGGAGTTAGTAATATTTTGGGATGTATTGCTCTTTTGCTCGTGGATGTCTTCATATCTCTAGACATCCTGCTATCTCCACAGAGAGCAGAAGTGGAGGTGGAAGGGACTCCCTATACAACTCCCCATCGCTTTTCCTAATTTCTGTAAGGCACATGTGTTGCCATGTAATCTCCACTGACAGCTATATTGACAAGCTCTGTGTAGATGCCTACCAGCATAATGTCAATTACTGTGGCAGGCTTTTTGTGAAGGGCAATACCCCAGCCTCCTCCACCCCTGTCCCTCCCAAACTGCAAGAAATTACAAGCTGGGATTTTCCAGGTTTTCCTCCTCCCTTACCTCCACAGGTGTGGGTCTTAGTCTGCAATGTCCCAGTACAAGAGAGCAAAAGTCCATATGGGAACCTTGTAGCCTCTACTGTTAGGAAGCATTAAGTTACAATAAAAGTTAAAATAAAAGAGAAGCTCTGCACTTTAAATACTTGTTTAATTTAAGTTTTAACTCTGGGAACAAGCCAAACAATAAACCAGCCCAAGAGAAACAGGACAGATCCCTGATTTTCTTCTCCATCTGAAAAGTTACTCAGGAAATGAATTGTAACTATAGTTGACTAATACAGACAGTAGAGACTGCAGAAAATATCTTCTTAAGCCCTACATGTGGTTGAGATCTGATAGTCCCAGGGAAATCTACAGGTGCGTTATTCATGTGGAAATCAGGTGTTTGCTGTTTTGCTCTAGAAATTAGGACTTGAGCACATTCTGTCCTTGGATACTTGTAGTATCTAACTTACATGAATGGGTCAGTTATTTGCACGTTTTCATGGTAGAGATTTGTTCAGTGCAGAGCAGTAATTCAGATTTTGCCCACTTGTTTGCCAGTAGAGTTAATTTTTAATTTGTAAATATATTTACAGAATAATAAAACAATTAAAACCTTCTCCTGTCCACTGGCTGTCCTCACAATTTAGTTGGGTTTGATCTTACAGGACGAGTCAGAGACAGAAGGATGTCAGCAAGTCACAGTCAACCCTGATGCTTCAGAAATTCTGCAAGTAAAGAGAAGGAAAATGCAGCTGTATAAGAAGTAAGCAGAAACACGACACAAAACAATTGGATTTTTTTTCAGCTTGTCCTGCAAATCCTGTAGCTTTTCCAGTTTTCCGGGAAGCAAAATACATAGCATCTACGAATGTTTTTTTTTAAAAGCAACCTAAACATTGCAACTTAAAACTAATCTTTCTATTTTTGTGTGGATACTTTGTTATTTATCACCCTATGTATTACAGAGTCTGGTATTTATTTAAAGCTGTAAATGAAATTAATACTAGATGACTGGCAGGCTCAGCTTTGTACTTCAGATGAATGAACCTGACTGGTAGAATATAAAATCATTTGTATTGAATAAATCAAATGAATCTAATTCCATACTTGTCATCTTTGGAGACTTTTATGTTCCTGGATTATTGGTACCGTTGACTTAGGTTACAAAAGCACGATTTAGTTGGCTTAATAGATGAACAAGACAAGGGCCAGTGGAAGCAAAGTTATCATTGACTAACCGAGGTCATGTCTTTTAATGGACACCATAGAGGTTGTTCTTGATTTACAGTGTGTATTCAGATCACAATTAGCCCTTCAGTCTTTTTCAAATCTTCTGATGCAAAAATCAGAATTAGTTTGTTAGAAATTATTGCAATAGGAGTAGCTATTGATAGATTAGGTAGCTGCTTAGGAAAGGTTGTAAGCCCTAGAACTCAGATGAAAGAGACATCACTATTTTAACGAATTGACTCTTCACATGCAAGCATATCTATTTTTATGTCCTGATTTAATACCAATCCCATTTTCCAAATTTCCCTTTTGGGTTGTAGAATCATTGGGCAAAAATACACAATTCTACCTGCAAACCTTCTAAAAATCTAAGAATTACCCAAGAGCTTTAGATCCAACTCTTTAAAGGGGTTTAAAAGCCCCTAGGTCTCATTGATATGAAGTGCAGTTAAGCACATGTATATCATTGTGGGTCTGCAGCATAATGACTAATCCTCTCATGAGAAGTAAAGAGTATTTCTGCTAGTGATTTCTTTTTCCTGCTTTTTCAATCTGGAATGCATCACTGATGGAATTTAGGGTTGTTAGCCCTACAGAAGGGCTTTTAAAAATAATCCTCCTGCCTGATCCTCCCTCCTCAGATTATTCCAATGGCCCCAGTCTTGCAAACACAGGCGCATGATGTATTTTATATATTTTCAAAATGCCACGGACTTTGGGAGCACACGCCAATAGCTTTGATGTGTCAGATTCCAGTGACTGTAGTAAAAACACCTCAGCAGGGGGCATGAGGGGAGGAGGAAAAGGGTGGTAGCAGCTGAGCCTGCAGAATTTTCAGGGACAAAGGCTTGAAACGCAAAACTGGAAATTGAGTGTTGCTGTGACTGATTTGGGAAATAACTGGAGTTGCTTTAGTTTCTGATCTGTTTTGCCTACAAAAAGATGGCTTCAAAAACCCCCAAACAGGAAGACTGTAATCAACATTCTCTTAACCACTCTGACACCTTTTCCGAGATGGTGACCTTGAATACCTCATCAAGGTAATGAGAAGCATCAGTAAAGTTTTTGATTGAGGAAGAGGAGGTGAGGGAAAAGACTAGAAAATAAGTAAATTTCTCAAGCTTACCATTTGATGTTCCAAATGCTGTCTCTCAATGAAGTGACCTTGACTCCGACCGAATTTTGGATTTAATCCAACTGAGAAATGTTGTCACCTGGGTATAGACTCCTGGCTTGTTTTTTAACCCACACTGATCACCCCAGCTCACAAGGCCATACACATAGTAGGAGCCATTTTCTACACAAGTTAGAGGGCCTCCAGAATCTCCCTGATGAGAAAAAGTAATACAAGAGCAAAATGTGAAGCAAAACATTTACCAGTATAAGAATTCCCTTCACTCATTAAAAGACTTTGAGTGTTTTTTTTGTTTTTTCTAACAGATGTACCAACAGGTGCTGCTCAGTTCTTGAGCATGCTTGCAATTTTTCTGGAATCAGGTCAGACGAAACTAGACTTTCTTAGATGTAAGGTTTTGTTTAAGTCTGTGACATATTTGACAAGGTCACATGAAATTTCCCAGGCATGAAGTACCAGGCATTCAGGGCCTGAGTTCAAAAAGATAAAGATGTGATCCTAGGCATAAATGAAAGCACTTCATATCCACCCCCACCCCCCAAAATAACAACAAAACTTTATTCTGAACTGAGTGGTCTCATTTTTCAGTTTTATTGGTGGTTTCTATTGCTTAGTATGTTTGCAGTGGTAGTTTGCACCTCAGGAAGCATTGTTCAAGCTCTTATCCAGTCTTACAACAGCGTAAATATGAACTTGCTTCACATTTGCACTACTGTAATGAAAAGAAATATCAATTTTGACTTCCCCATAAGTATTAGCTCTGATAGTGAAGATCAAGTTGGAATTTTTGCTGATAGCAGAGGCTGTAAAAGAATAGAGAGGAAAAAAAGCTAAATTTTCAAGTTATTATGACAAGCTGCCTCAGAAACTAAACTTTTCCAGGCAGGTCTCTAGCTTCCATAGATCTGCCTGTGGCTGACAGGGATGACATTAGCTCTAGGGACATAAATCTTAAACTGTACTGAAGAAAGATGATGGCTGTTGAAATATACTGATGGGAGAAACAGATACATATGCAGTACCCTTCCAAAGCTATTACTCTGCACAGCCTGACTATTTACATGAGAAATTAGTGTTCAAATACAGAAAAAGCAACAGACCTGACAAGAATCAACTCCAGACCTCTGAAGATTTCCTGCGCAGAACATGCTTTCATCCAGTACGTGATCATATGCTTTTGGTGCATTGCACTGCCTTTGCGAAATCAGCTTGACATTGGCATCTAACAGCTGACGGGATTCTTCATCTACAGGGTGTGCACCAAAAAATTGAGTCACCTTCCTCCCAATCCTGTTATATGGGCTAGTCTGTCTGAAATAATATGGTTTGAGCCTGGAAGCTTCACTCAGCACACTGAGGTTGTTGCCTGAACAAAAGCAAAATCAGGCATCCAGAATCTGGCTCAGATCAGCTCTACATGTGTCAGTGGCATTCTGCTTTTCCAAGGTGCTGGTCTGCAGCTCCCATTCGTGCCAGGGAGCTTAGAGCTGTTCAGAACTTCCTTAGCTGTTTTAATGTGCAAACTAATGAAACAGATGAAAACTGAAAATTAGACAATATTTAAAGGCAATGATTAATTATAGTGAATCTGAAGACATAACTTGACATCTAAAGGCAGTAGCCAGGTTTTCAACACACTACATCTGTAGATAATTAAAGGTGGTTTATAAGTTTAGTTGTACTTGAGTTTCAGGAAATACTCCATTTCTGCAGTGATTTCCTGAAACGCTAATAATAGCTCTGCTAAAAGAAGGAGCTATCTAGTTTGAACACGAAGAGGGTACTTCATATTCTTTGTTGGAGAAAAAAATAATAATAAAAAATCCCCATACCCTTTTAAGAGACTTTTTATTTGGAACTTTAAAAAAATGTCCATTAAATTCTGTTGGTGCATTCTGATCAAATGAATACGCTTGTCTCTTGTGGACTTCAATGAGAGTTACATCAGAAGGGAGAATTTGGTCCTAGGTATCATATCTGGCTGTATCAGTCACAAAGCAGTCGGACATCTACTGCAGCCTCCGTGACACATTTTCCTTCTGCTGCTTTACAGCAACACATCAATCAGAACATGAGAAAATGCATTTTTCAGAAAATTGCCATTATCTTTTTTTAAGCATAGTAATTTCTCCCCTCAGGATTTACTGTGGGCAAGAAAGGTTTTGGATAGCGCTGGTTGAACTTGAAAAGCTTTGGATTTTTTTTTTTTTTCCTGTGCATCTGAAGATCCAGATGCTGCTTCTAAAAAGCTTTATCTGATCCAATGGGCTGGAAAAGCCTGTGAAAGTTCCACTCTTTCTTGGTCTTGTCTTGAAACACACAAGCTATAAAATAGCCTCTCTCTCGATATTTTCTTGCTTCTGTTGCTGGCTCCAGCTGAAACCAAGACATGGTATGTCAGATGGCAAACAAAAAAATGTGAAGGGTTTTTTTTTTTCAGAACTTTCTGACAAGTTTGGTTGGTCTAACAGCTGGAGATGCCAGCTAATGATTAATTTCCCTAGGAGGGTTTAGCTGTCTTTAATTTTGAATTCCAAGTCTTGGTTTCACTGAGTGCATAGACCCACATTTGGATCTAGCAATTGTCACAGAAGGCGCCAGGCCACCTTGCCAAGGAAGCACCAACCAAAGACAAGCTGGCCCACCAGTACCTGTCTCTGTGGCACCCCATCCTGAAATGAAGCAGTCAGTCCCAACAGGAAGGAGGAAGTTAGGCAAACACGCTGTTTTCACATACTTTGTTTCCACAGCACAGTGACCATTAACTGGCTTCAACTTCAGTAATGCTGGATACAAGATAAACAACAACAAAAAATATTTATAATTAATTTTAGTCCTTATCAGTCTGTAACATAACCCTGTGAAGGCTACAAATATCTGATATGTGATGTGCGTATATGCTGGGCCTGTCTCTATTTTTTTACTCTTCCCACACCATGACTTTTGCCTGGCCGTCATGATTCCCACCCCAAAGATCCAAAGGATGTAAGCCACAGTTTGGCCTAACTATTTCCAGAATATACTATCAGATGGAAATTTTACACTGACTTCAGTTGGAGAGAAGTGCTTCAAACAACTGAGATCAGAAGTGAGCCACATGAACAGAAGGGATTTACCAATATCATTGTATTGGACACCGTCCTTGTCTTTGTATTTGTAATGTACAATGATCTTCTGCACATCAAATATTTGCTCTTGAGGCTCTCTCTTCTTGAGGTCTTGCTTTCCAAGGGCCACTTGGAGATTTTCTGCTGAGTGTCTGCAAAAAGAGTAAAGCAAATTACATGGAGACATTGTCCAGCAGGGTGGTGACAACCCACTGCTTTAGCACGTGGAAGTCAAGATAGGCGCTTCCTGTTGTTGTAGAGCATGGGCAGAAGATTTCAAGAGGTTGTTATAAGAGGGCTTAGTCAGGAAAGCTGTGATGTTGGTCTGTATATGTGCTCTTAACTTGTTGCAATCATGATGGGTACTGAGTTTAAAGCTGCATGAACATGCTTCTCTTTGTATTTAGAACAGAGTAGGAGTGTGCACACAGTCTATTACTGGGGCTGTGATGATGAGTGGTAATCCATGGAGCCATGGGAGTGTAATGACTTGCAATCGTCTCATCATACTTAAAATCCCTCTTTCACATACCTCACAAAACCTTGTTATATTACTCCTCTTTCCCTCTAATACAAAGCTGCTTTATTCTTTTAGCTCACTTCAGGTGACCAGGAAGGCAAGTTTAATTTGTTGTTCTGGTAAGTACCATTTTTAAATATATGTACAGTTTCATGTGTATGCTTCATGTATATATTCTTCCTTTTTCATGTGTATGCTTTCCTTTTAACTTGACTCCCAGCAATGATTTGGATTGTAAATTTTATGGCATCTTTAACAGTTGCTCTCTTTTTTTTATGTTTAGCTACCTAGATATAGGACTTGCACCTACTCAATGCAATGTCCAGCAGTGAGAACCCAGCATGGTTTTATTAGGACTCCACCA
The DNA here is from genome assembly GCF_036370855.1 of Dromaius novaehollandiae. Classification (NCBI taxonomy): domain Eukaryota; kingdom Metazoa; phylum Chordata; class Aves; order Casuariiformes; family Dromaiidae; genus Dromaius; species Dromaius novaehollandiae. The sequence continues at coordinate 38,818,861 of NC_088103.1, read as the reverse complement.
CAGAAATGCCTGCTCCTCCATGAAGTCTTTTTCTGCAGAGATACCATCCACGGATGTTTGCCAGCTTTAGTCTTGGCTCCACCGTAGATCCTCTTTAGTGGCCTTTGGCTTTCTAGTTGTCCACATGTTTTGAATATTTCATTTGATCCAGGCGGGACAGTTGGGCTGCCTGCTGCCCCTGGGATCTCTTCAGCTGCATTGGGAGAGACAGCAGATGTGTAATGCAGAGATTATATTAGACTGGGAAACTGTGACATGGAGAGCTAAGTAACAGGGGGTGACTCCCAGTCACTGGGACAATTGGCTGCATTACAATTCTGCAGGCATGGCTGGCACCTGTGGAAGAAGGTATTTGTTTCTGAGGATGCGAGGGTATGATCAGGAGTGATATTTTGGGAAATGAGAAAGTAGAGTTAATAAAAAAGAACTCTATCCATCTGGCAAAACCCTATACCATGTTTTAGACATAAACTCTGTCTCGGGTAGTTATTCTGTTAGCACCCCATTGCCTAGGTAAAAGAGTCCAAACGGAAATACTGTTAAATTCTTTGACATCTGAATGAATATAGTACAGGGTCTTCATGTGGAAGATCTGTTGGGAATCCTCAAAAAGTGTGCTATCCCTCTTCCATCTGCTGGCTTAGACTAAACCTGGCAATAAGCAGATTCAGATACAGAAACAAAAACATCTTTAAAGGCTCTTGAAAGATCTAGCCTTGGTTAGATCTATCTCTGCCCAGAAACAATTCAGTCTGAAGTATGTGAGCTGACTCACTCCCCACTCTCTCCTACTTCTCACAGTTTACCAGTATGCCTTTGAATATTTAGCTCCTCACCAGTGGTAAATCCCAGAGCCTTAGGGTAAGTCCTGCAAGTTCCAGCTCTAACATCAGTTTACTACACTGTGGGCATGTGATTTTGCCTTGCTGTATGGGGTGCTCTCGGACAGTGAGCAACGTCAACAGTTCCCCTTCTGGATGTATATGGTGCAGTACACCTAAAGGGACATTTAGAATAGCCGGAACTTGAAGTGCATTTGACTGCTTTGAACTTGAATACTCTGAGTACTGCAGGAATCACCTATGCCAGGGCAGAATGTACAGGAATGCTATTTAAAACAAGATAATAAAGATGCCACAATTTTGTGGCAATGACTTGTACCAGTGCCTTCAGCTCAAGGCACCCTTTGGTCTAGAGCACCTCCACACTGCCAAACTGCTTATTTATAATTTTCCACTCTACCTGTTCCTGAGCAGGGTGAAATGTCACAGAAGTCCCATTCCACCTTGTTGTTATTTTTGATGTAGCACCAGGGTTTTTCATCACCATCAGCATTCCTGAAGGGAACAGTTGACAGCATCAGCCAACCAGACTGTGGAAATATCTGTGAAACTGGCTTACAGATCTGAGGACATTTAGCAGAGTAGTCTCATGCTCCAGCATGAGACAAAGCTTTCAGAGATATTCTTTCATAAGTTTTGAAAAAGACGATGCCTGAGGTGGGGGAGGGTAGAAAGACAGGGTCTGTCATTATCCCCACGCTCATCTTAACCTTGAGAAAAACTAGGGAATTCAGGGAAATGAGGGTACCTCTGGAAGTCTCAAATCAGTACAGTCACTTAGGAAATGCTGCTATAACACCCTGGTATGTTTTAGACAGGCAGTGTATCAGAAGATGTGAGATCTTAACATCACCTAAGGACTTCCCTATGCTTGCCAAATCCATGGGAGCAGTTTGTACTCTCTGCTTTCCTCACCAGAGACCTCTACAGTTATTTTTTCAAAATATTACCTGCAGAAGTTATGTTCACCAATGCCGTAAGAGTCAGCATCCTTCATAAATGAGTTAATAGAGTAGTCCAAGAGAATGTGGGAATTCCAGTGCAGGCATGTCTTTCCATTCGCTGCTTGGTTCACTCTTCCTCTGTACTCGGAGTCCTCCTCGTAGCAATCATCTGGTCCTGTAAGAAGAAAATTCTGATATGAAAATGTCTCTTCTGTTGTTCCTTCCCTGAAGCAGTTCCCCCTCCTTTCCCTGCTTGCCCTACTGTTCAATTCATGGAGGAACAGAAGAGCTATAGGACCCAACAATTCACATAATGATATTCTTTATCTTCGGTAGGACAGAAATAAGAATCATGTCCCAACATCCATCCCGCCTGAGGAAAAGACTGACTTCAAATGCCTGAAACTTCTTTGCATTGTGAGGACTTAACGGCTAAACAGTGTCTTTTAAAACTAGGACAACTCCCCCAGTGGCCTGTCCAAGAAATGGTATCAGCAGGATTAGCCAGAACAAGGTGCAGAACTGGTATTGTGACAAGCAAACAGATGTGCCAAAAGGAAGGTTGTGGGTTGTGGACTTTACCGGTAGGCAGATGGAGAAAAGGTCATCTGCAATGAGGTGCACTCATCTTATATGGAGTTTGTCTGAAGTGCAATAAACTTTTAAAAGAGAATGAAACAAGTTCTGCTCCTTGGAAATGTGTGTGGGGTATGGTGCCTGTGGTGTGGTACTAGAGAGGCGTAAAACACTCCACACAGGCTGGGGTAATCCCATGACCTCAGTCACCCATCTGTGTACCAGCACCTTCCCCTGGAGACTGGGGAGTCAGCGACAACTCAGGATGAATCTTAACTACATTGGCTCTCTGGTGTTTAAGGAAAACCTGGCGTTCCTTACCCATGGGTCACGTAGGACCTCTGGAAATGTGTGCTCACTCATTCTCTTCTAGTGGGAGCTAGCTGAAGCACAATTCAGAAAATACCAACACAGGAACGGTTTTGAACCCCTTTGCTGCTGTTGAACAGAAGTCAGCCTGTTCCTCTGAAACTCTCCCCACGGAGGCCAGTGCCGCAGGTGCACAGTTAGGTTCCTTGTGCAGCGAGGGCGTCAGTCAATCTGACTGCATGGATAAGGCAACCTTTGGCTAACTGGAGGTTGAGCCCCCAGCCTTTTCCTCTGGAGTGGTGACATACCAATTTCACAGATTCTCCCTCTGAATGGTTCAGGACACTTGCAGGTGAATTCTGATCTGATTCTGTGCCGTATGCAGATACCTCCATTTTTACATGGATTTGGCCTGCATGGTGAAGATGCTGTCAACACGGAAAACACGAAACAGGTTTGTTACTTTGCTAAAAGCTATGCAGCCACTCACACATCCAATGGAAATTAGGGAAAACTCCCATTTAGCCTGTAAGCTTTAACTTCTTATGAACTCTGTAAAATGCTTATTACCATAGGTTTCGCTAGTGACTGAACCTTGTAAATCAAACATGAATGTTTGGGCTAGGGTGCTGATCCCCAGGGGTGGTTGCTGCAGCAGACTGAGGCTTAACAACTAGGGCAGAGATGAATCTCTAAATAAACCCCCTGATGTGGGTCACACGCGCTGTCCCTGAACCAACGGGCTGTACGGTGACCTCCCAGCCATAATGCAATACAGTCCCCACCGCAATTCACACAGCGCCCAGCTAAATAGGAACCCTTTCTGTTGGGGTTACGCTCACCTCGGCCACAGTCTGGTAATTTGTAGGGATGACTACAGCTGCACTGGAAATAAGGTGAGGTTAATGTAATGAGGCAGTCTCCTCTGACACACCTCTTCTCCAGACACATGTCTTTCACTGTGGTGAGGCCAGATAAAACAGAAAAACAAGATACTTTATCAGCATTTGTATGTGCATGAGGGCTCTGCCCTACAGGGATCATGGGAAGACATGCTTTCTCCTGACTTGCTGAGGGGGTTTTCATTTGGCTATCTCCCCGGACCATGCAGCAGTTTGGACATGAGATTTTCCTTCTTTTTCACAGTATCTACAGCAAAAGGGCTGCAAGACAAACAGGCAACTCACCACTGCCCACACCAGGGAAGACTGGGAACAGAGATGTACTTTCTGAACACCTGTAGTATATTTTACTGGATACTGCTTTAAAAGGACTCTGGTCTAGACTATGAGCTTGATGCAAGATCCATTAATATGGCTACACTGGGCTGTCAAAACCCTCACCTCAGAAGAAACAGTTTTCTAAAGCATTGTGTTTGTTTCCATTGATAGAGCTTTAATAGTAACATTAGTTATGAAGATAAGGAATATGAGCTAAGAAAAACAGCAGTTACCTTTCTCACATGTAGTCCCAGTATATGGCTTGGGGCAGTGGCAGCTGAAGTGACTTCCTTTTTTTTCACACCGGCCATTGTTCTTGCAGGGATTGGAGGAGCAGGGGTCTGCTGAGAGGATGGCGATTTTTTTTAGTTTTACTTTCAGCTTCTCCACCTCTGTCACTTGCCTTCTCTTCTCAGGTTTTTTGACTAACTAACAGGTACCATCAGAGCGCTGTGCAAAAGGCTGTCTTTCCTGAGCACAGCATCCAGTCTAACAGGTACTCTGCTTACACCTCAGTTCAACAACTAACTGCAGGAGCAGCTGTGAATTGTTACAGAGCTTAGTGCA